>NW_012284997.1:0-258446 GCF_000151885.1 Dipodomys ordii | reverse complement strand
GCCTGAGTCCCCAGTGTCCAGTTACTGAAGTGTTGGTTGCATGTTTCCCTGGTTATGTTACAATTTTCCTTGACTCTTGGCACTTATACTATATATTGCATGGCTCAAATCAGAATTGGTGGAACATGCTTGTATTTTGAGAAAGGCAGGAATAGGAAATAGGCCATGGGGACATATGAGCCAATCAAATCATTTGGAACATAGCATAAAGACAAGTAAGTTTATTGCCAGATTACTGTGTCCTGTCTTTACTGTTAATTCTGCATGGCTGTGAATGATGTTAGACATATCCAAATGGCCACTGGCAGAAAGAAGGTTTCTCATCCTGTTCTAAAAAAAAAAAAAAACATAAAAAAACAACCAAAAAATACTACCTGTGAGTGCAACAATTTCCTCTAATTAGAGATCAGTCTGACCTAGTTTATGAAAAACAGAATGTCCTTTGTTCAAGTGCTCCTACTTTTTCTAATGACAAATATAATGAAATCTGTAGTAGTCTGTAGAATTGTATACCACAGCTTTCATTTTAATTCACAAGAAATTCAGACATTAGGTGCTGGCAAAATTGGTTCACTACTTGTAGAAAACTAAAGCTGGATACTTATATATCACCCTGCACCAGAATCAACTCCAAATGGATCAAAGACCTCGGAGTCAAAGCAGACACTCTGAAACATTACAGGATGGAATAGGAGAAACTCTAGGTCTCCTTGGCACAGGCCAAAATTTTCTTAATAGAGACCCAGAAATA
Organism: Dipodomys ordii; assembly: GCF_000151885.1. Taxonomy (NCBI): domain Eukaryota; kingdom Metazoa; phylum Chordata; class Mammalia; order Rodentia; family Heteromyidae; genus Dipodomys; species Dipodomys ordii. Next base: position 257,695 of record NW_012284997.1, on the reverse strand, counting down.
CAACAAATCAAAGAAAGTTTGGGCAAATGGGATTGCATGAAATTGCAGAGCTTCTGCATGGCAAAGGATATAGCTAGCAAGATCAATAGAAAGCCCACGGATTGGGAAAAGATCTTCACTAGCCATAAAATGGACAAGGATCCCATATCTAAAGTATACCTGGAACTCAAAAAATTAAATCTCCCAACAACAAATCCTCAAAGAAACAACTGCCCAATAAATAAGTAGGCTAAAGACTGAAAGAGAAACTTCTCTGAAGAGGAAAGAAGCATGGCCAATAGACACATGAAGAAATGCTCAACCTCCCTAGCCATAAAAAAATGCAAATCAAAATAACATTGAGATACCACCTCACCACAGTTAGAATGTCTTTAATCAAGAACTCTAATAACAACAGATCCTGGAGGGGATGTGGACAGAAGGGAATCTTACTGCATTGTTGGTGGGAGTGTAAACTTGTTCAACCACTTTGGAAAGCAGTATGAAGGTTCCTCAAAAGACTCCACATAGAGCTCCCATATGACCCAGCTATCCCACTTTTGGGCATTCACACAAATGTTCACAAACAAGAGCACACTAAAGCTACCAGCACAAATATGTTTATTACACATTATTTACCAGAGCTAAGATATGGAACCAACTCAGATGCTCCTCAGTAGATAAATGGATCAACAAAATATGGTATGTATATATATATATATATATATATATATATATATATACAATGGAATTCTATGCTTCCCTCAGAAGGAATGACATTGCCCCATTTGTTAGGAAATGGAAAGCCTTGGAAAAAATTATATTAAGTGAAGTAAGCCAGGCCCAAAGAAATATAGGTCCCATGGTCTCCTGTATATGCAATAAGTAGCATATGTCTGAGTCAAGCAGAAAATGTCAGATAATTTGATGTTAGGGAAATGAACCCTAAGTTATGTATTCAAGTGTTTTTTTTTTCTTTCATGTGATTGTTTCTAACACATTTACAAGATTATTTCTTTGTTGCTTTGTATGTCCCTGCCCAACGGCATAACCCCTGATTTCACTGTATTTGATGTCAGTATAATTTGTGGAGGGAAGGAAAAAAACAAATCGTTTAAATAGGGATACAGGTGGACCCATTGCAACAATGAGATGTACAAGTCGTTATATCGAAAATGAACTTTACAACTTTGGTGGAGGGAGGTTTGTATGGGGGGGACAGAGGGAGGATTGGAAGAGATGGGAAGGGGAAACAAAGGAGGAGGCTACAATGACTGATAAGAAATGTACACATTATCTTGCCCATGTAATTGTAACCCCTCTGTACAGTATTTTCACAATAAAAAAGAAATTCAGACATTAAAATTCTTCTTGTTTTTTGTCAGTTGTGGGGCTTGAACTTGGGGCCTAGGCACTGTCCCTTAGATTCTGAGTTCAAGTTTAGTGAGGAATACTTTATAAATGACTAGCTTATAAAAAGGACAGGAACATAGTTTTTATCTTTAAATCTCACATTCGCTCAACTATAGCATTTTAAAATAATAATCATTGAATTATGAGAAGACAATGCAGCACCTCTTCCTTTCTCCCCCTTCCCTCTGTCATAAAACATGAGAAAAGTATCAAGAATAGTCTTTTATCTTACAAGAATGAACACCCATAAATATGTCTGACTATATGTGTAAGGTTTGTTTTTCAATACTTGTACGATTTCCCCACCTCTAAGTACTTGCCTTTTTTCCACATGACAGCACACAGGGGATTCAAGAGCAAATAGAAGATTAGGAAACAAAAATCTAATAAAATGTCCTAGGAAGTAGATGTCAAATATAGATGCAAGAAGCACATGGCAGGCTGAGAGGGCCCTGAGAGGCAAAACAGGATGAGAGGAACAGTGACAAATAAGGCATGGATCTGACCTAGGAAGGGTTCCTTGAGGCTGAGATCATGCTGGTTCGTAGGCCTAGCTGAGGATGTTGGGATTTGATAATGTCCACATGTGTATAGAGTGATGTGGGAGGGGAGATTTCAGGCTCCAGTTTGTCTTTGGAATGGTCTTATGTGAGCAAGCAGCTTAGATCATTGGGCTCTGAGAGATGACACTACCTCCCTCACAATGGAATAGAATATGGAACTCTGAGAGACAGGCAACTGTAACCAACACTCAGCTCGAGCCAGCTCACGTAGCCTGTAGCTCAGGAACAAGAAAGATGTTCTTGTGTTGTTTTCAAAGTTCAAGAGACTCAGGTCTCAGGCATGAGTGGTGTGAGTGCCTCACCCGATGCTGCAGACATTGGATCAGTGCCAAACCACGAATCCAATGTCTCAGGCCTTTTTATAAGAAGAAACCAAGGGAATCACAAGGCAACTCAGGCCAGGTATAACTATGACAAGAAAACTATTTAATCTCATCCTAGCCCATAGTACAACCTTCTTCTTGTGTGCTTTTATATGTGTATACTGAGAAAATATTTACTGTGTACTTTCAATCCACTCTGTTACTCATTTTGAAATGTACTCCAGTTTCCATGTTTCAAAGATCCATTCTTTTTACTACCTCAGTGTGACAATGAGTCAGCCCAAACCCTGAATGTGCCTTATAATATATAGAGCATGGACTCAGGCTTGTTGGAAATGCTGATAATGGACCTGTTCCCTGCCTATCAGAAAGGTGATCTCTTCTATGTTGGAAACTTCCTCCACCACTATAGAGAGTCAGGGACAATGGAGCAGTTGCTGGATATTCTGTTTAAAAAATGAGTGTTCCTCTTTCAAACCCAGGGCTGATGATACCACCCCCCCCCCCGCAGATTATTGGAACACCTGATACTTCTCTGAGACTGTTTCACTGAGGTCCTATCACAGGAACTTGGCTTGAGACAAAGAAGTGCACTCCCAGCTAATTCCTTAGGACTGGGCTGCCAGAACATTCATTTGCCTCAGAAGCTAGTGGAGCCTTAGCAGTTTACTTGCTGAGAGACTAGGATTAAAGGAATGAGTCAGTGCCACCCAACGTCCATCTTCACCTAGGAAATCACTATCTTGGATGCCTTTGAGGGAATATAGACAGAAGCAAGGATTCAACTTGAACTGGAATTTGGGGCCTGAGTTTTTTCCCATTCATTGCACTCTACCATTTGAGCCCCAGGTCCAGGTCTGGCCTTAGGCTGGTTAATTGAAGATAGCTGTCTTTAGAATTTTACAAACTACACTGGATTCAAACTGTGATCCTCAGATCTCACCCTCCTGATTAGTAGTATTACAGGCATGAGCCATTGTGCACTTATTTGGACAGATGCATATAAACATCCTCACAGAATTTCCTTGAAATTGTATAGACACAGCTCGACTTTTTGTCTATCATGTTTACATTGCCATTTGGGACTCAGCCAGTCGCATGTGTGTTCTGTTAGTTCAGAAAAGGAGAAACATAGAGTTAGCCTCCTCCTCTCCTCCCATTAGTATAGATCCTTCTACCGTAGCTGGGAGGAAGATGAACAAGATGAAGAAGTAAGTGGATGTTGGCACAAAGAGAAGTTCTGTCCTTGAAAACTGGGTATCTTTGAGGTTTCTGAATCAAAGTCAACTTTCTTCTTTGCACACAAGTTGTGATTTTCACTAAGGGGTTGAGGCTTGGCACTTCAGTAGATAGCAGATTACACAGTTGTGGATGTGGTTGTGGTTTTGGACTCTCATGGATGACAAGGAGGACTGTGTATAACATGTCAGATTCAGTGGGGAAACAACTTTCTCCTCCTATCACATGGGGAATTTTAGAGGATTGTATTTGAGAAATTCCTAGAAGTGGGTTGTGAGGAACATCTGCTTGCAGGAGTCTCTTCCCACTTCCCAACATGCACATCCTGCCAGAAAAATGCTTTAATACAAGGCTCAGGATGGGGAGGGTGGGCTCTCATTTTCCTTGTCACCAATATGCCCACAGCATATTCCATCTTCCCTATGAGGATGGTCTTCTACCCTGATGATTTCTATGACCACAAGAACCATGACACCCTGAAAGAATTTACACAGTATGTTAAGCTCAGCATGCCCTCTTCACACTTGCTCTTCTGCGTATATATTCTTCTGGAGCTTACAAATTCAGATGGAGGAACACATGACCCATGAGACCAAGAAAAAGAGGAAGAAGTCCTTGTTTAGATGCCTTAGAGCTGGTGAGTAGGGATGGAACCTGGGTCTCTAGGGATGTGCATGATTGGCCAATAGCCCTTAGTACACCCCAGCTTGGCAAAATATCCTTTTATGGATATTCTTTGCCAGGTAATATCTGTTCTCCTTTTGAAAGAACTTAGAAGCACCCACTCATTAGAAACTCACTAACATCTCTTCAGTGTTCAGTCCATACTCAAGTTCTGCAGTTCCCCCATTAGATCCTCATGAAAGATTATTCACACCTTAACTTCTATAGTTCTAAGACTCCCATACCTATTTCCATGCTCAGGTTTACATCACCGTAGAGCAGTTCCTGCAGAACTCCAGATAAAGAACCCATCAATGATGTCATCTATGTTGACTGATAGAGATCGGAAGCCATCCCTGATCTCTAAAAAGCATGTGAACATAGAGGGTTTTTTTTTTTGAATTTGTAGAAAGGCTCAAGCAGGTTTTGAGTCCTCTGGACACCTACTGGTTCTGAACCCCACATGTGATGCAGGTGCACCTGCATATATTACCAAGGAAGAACATGATCCAGAATGACTTCCATTGATATTCACAGTCCACCTAGATCGGCTCCAAACCAGTCAAAAAGACACATCTTGGTGTGCAGGATAAAATGTGTGCTAATGGAAAATTACCCCAGTCTATGTTCAGGAAAACCATTAAGTGAGGTCCAAAATCTAGATTCAGTTGAGGGAAGGGAATCTTTCCTCACAGAATACCCAGACCAATCTGTCCTCCTGCAGGGGATCCAATTTTCAATTGAGAAATTAGAATCTGTCCCTCCCTGGACTCAGGAAGAAAATCCTGTCTTTAATGAGGAAGTAAACCCCTTTGAGAACTCTGGGGCAGAATTTCTGCCTGAAGGCAACTTAGAGGCCAATCTAGATTTAGAAATTCCCTTCCCCCTTCCTCGGAAAATATTTTTCTTTTTGTTCTGATTGTTGTAAAATGTTCATTCTATTTATTTTTCTAACTTTCTTAAAATGTCAATGTTTTTGATATCTTAAATTCATGAATCCTAAACATGTTTCTTTTTAAGCCTACAATCTGAAGCATTGTGCATATGTGTTCTGTTGAGGGGAAAACACAGAGTGACAGGGGGCTTTACTGCATATAAAGGGAACTGTTAAATGCACAGGGAGCAGCAAAGAAGCCAGGCCATGCCTGCATGGGGCGATAAGGTGGCTACAAAAGGTCTAGGACAGCAGATCAGATGTCCTAAAAATCTATTCTGTCAAGTGGGACAAATGCCACAATACGTATAGTGGTATGTGGGACGCTCTTCCAACAGTGAGTTCAAATCTGTATACATCTTCACTGTGCTTTGGGTAAACATGGAAGAAAAATTTGACTCCAGTAATATAAAAAAATCTACTTAGAGCTGAAAATATTTGACATAATATATAGAAAATATATATACTGGAAAATAAAAGCCATCATCAATAAAAGAAAGAAAGCTTACATAGATGAAGCAACACAAAATCAGGAAGAAAAATAACACAAGTCAGTTATATGTAAACATATGTGATATTCTTTATGTTATATATAGTATATTGTATAATATGTAAGATTGAATATGATTTTTCAAACTACAAAGGCATTTAAATTTTTAGTCTTGACTATTTATTTCGCAAAACATTAGTGTAAAATATTATTGGGGAAAGTAGTGATATAATTTTATTATAATTATATGAATATATATTTGTGTGTTTCTAGATCTAACACTGATTATAAATAGATGAACAAACATACATATATTTGTATATATCTGTCTAGGAAGTGAATATAATGAAACTGACTACAACATGTATAATAAAGCAGCTATAAGTTGAGTCCATGAGACTCAATCCTGTAATCCTAGTGATGTGGGAAGCTGGGTTCTGAGTTTTAGTCTCTCTTACCCCCATTGCCTTAGATTTTCAGAGGAGATCACAGTGGATCACACTCCTTGACCCCAGAGGAAAGTCAGTAGAAATCAGGACAAGCCTCTTATCTTATGAAAGTCTACTCAGTTCCTGTACCAAGATGGCCATCTCTAGAACATCAGATGGAAAGTTGGCATTCCCTCCAAAAGGGTCTAAAAAGAGCCTTCTGAACTATAGTCTCTGACTATACTGAATTAAACCTTATTTCCCTTCCCAAGCTGCAAACACATAGAAATATAGCAAGGGCTCAAGAGAGATGGACAAAGACTTACAAATACATAAAATTATATACTCTGTTTCAGTAATTCAATGACAAATCATCAAAACATGTCTTGAAATTTCCTTTTTTTAAAGGAAATGGAAACATACTCTGAATGTATCAGGAACTGGGTGACAGTTTGGTTGCTGAATTGGTGAATGCACATCTGGGCAAAGGAGAAACATATATTGGGGAAATTGTGTGTGGGTGGGTGTCCTCACACATATACCCAAAACAATTGCCATTACTTCTATGATGTCACAACCACCTTTGCCATAGCAACAAATAGGTGTCAGGCACTGGTTTTGCCCTGAAGTGGATTCAACAACACCAAAAAGCAGAAAGAATCAGAGGGAATGACTACTAGCCACCACACTTCAGCTTGAAGAGCTGTCCTAAAGAGAATCTAGGATAAATTGAGCTGGAGAAGGTTGATCTCCATGTAAGGCTCCTGAGCACTACAGACTGGGCACTATTACAGATGTTGGAGAAACAGAAGTGAATGTGGCTCTTTCCTCACTAATTTCACGTTGAAAAGAAAACCAGAAGTCATAATGATAATTTCTATAAATCAGAGACATGACATTGGTGATTTTGTAGCAACAACTTCACAGTGGGGATGGGAGGAGACGTTCCTGAACAAGAGATAGTTGATATGAGAGCCATCATCTAGGCAATTATTTAGGAGCAGATACTCCAGGCAGTAAGAATGAACCTGACTTGCTTCAGAAAAGGAAAACAGCACTGAAGTAAGAATGGAAAGGTACAATGAAGAAAAAAGAGGTCAAAAATGAAAATAGGAAAAAATTAGATAGATATTGGATGCTGCAGGTTACAAGATGAAAATGTCTGATTTTAGTATAAATCTGACATGATCCACTGGAACCAAAGTGCTAAAATAGTAGTCAGACACATCTGATTCACCAAAAGAATACTTCTAAAATGTGATTCCAGCTGGGCTCCGGTGGCTTACAACCTGAATCCTACTTACTCAGGAGGCTGATATCTGAGGATCAGTTTTAAGGAAGCCAAAAGAGGAAACTGGGTAAGGCTGATCTCCAATTAATCACCAAAAATATGGATATGAAGCTGTGGTTCAACTGGTAGAGTACTAGCCTTGAGGAAAAAACAAAGGGACAGCACCTAGGCCTTAGGTCCAAATCCCAGGACATCACAAAGAAGCCAACAAATAAAATTCGGCACTCAGTCATTCATCACTTAGTATTCTAGTTCAATATATTTGGTATGAGCCTTGGAATTATATCCTTACTAAATGCTCTTCCCGACATTTTGCTTCATTAGCAGCTTTCAAAGCCCTGGCATCACCAGTGTCTCCTCCCAGTTAGCATAGCAGTCTACCACTGGAAATTTGAAGATATATTTTATTAATCATAAGAATTCTGATCATCTTTCCACATACATCAAATGAGTAGTAGCCACATTCCACTGATTGTTTTTAATACTCCTTTGAGTTAAGCATTATGGCTTAAAAATTCTAGAGTGGTTATCAAATTAATTCAATAGTCACCATTCTTCCACCCAATCTTGTAACATATTTTTATAAAAGGAGAGACTATATGAAAGTGTGTACATGATAACTTCTAAGTGTAATATTCTCAAGAAGTAGGGTTTTACAGAAACATCCAGATTGCTTTGCCAAAGCAAAGGATAAGAGATTAATTAAGGTACCTCAGAAGAAAAATGCTATTGGCTTTAGAACAAATTCATTTGCCTAGAACTGAGGAAATGAGTTTCAGAAATGCCAGAGTCAAAGGGTATTATTCAAATCACCTTAACATGAGGTACAAGCAGCCTGTCTAGATCAACCTTCCAGGAAAAAAACAATGAATGAAAAGGAATTAATGCTTCTAAAACAAGCCAGATGTTGGTGGTTCATGCTTGTTATCCTAGCTACTTAAAATTCTAAGATGAAAGGATCTCAAATCAAAGCCTGGCCAGGAAGAAAACCTTCCTCTCTGCAACCAGCAGACAGGAAGCATTAGCTCTGTATGAAGCCCAGCTAGATGGCCTCAGACAACAGACATCCAGACACACAAGACCACCCCATCTGAAATATTATCAAATACATTCACATAATATCTCCTGTTTGGGAGATAATGTTTAAAATATGTATCAAAAACAGTTCAAAAAGGCAGTTAATAAAGGCTAAGTGAAAGTGGAAATGTGTACTCACTCACTGAAATGTAAGTTACTGCCAGAATGATGTTAATAGGGCTAGAGGCCCATTTGGTAACTTATCCACTCAACCATCTTTCCTCACATCTTGTCAGTCAGCCTGAACAGAGATTTTTGAATGCAAGGAATGTGTGTGAGCATGTAGCTTGTAACATTAATAATGAAAAGGTAAGCATTGGAAGCTCAGTCATGTAAAACCAGCTACTCAGAACCTTGAGATACGAGAAGGTGCTGATATCAGAGCTCTGATACCACTGTCACCACTTTTAACTGCTAAAAGCACTTGCCTATTCTCTAATTAAAAAGGGAAAAATAAACTAACATCTTACATGATTTTTTGATAATTAGTTGGTATACTAAAGGCCAAAGGGAGGAATTGGAGATTAATATAATCTTTTCCCTCTCTTCTGATTATTACACAGCAATAGCTGTGATTTTCAGGAGTCTCTTGCAATGTACTCATGGCTGAATTACTAATATGCTTAATAATATGAAACATGATACAGAACTAGATCAGCCAGTAAGCACAAAGAACTAGTGATAAGATCAAACTTTTGAGCAGAGTTGTCACATCATTTAGGAATGCAATTCCTTCATATGAACTTCAAATTTTGTGGCTTTCCTTGTGTGATTAAAAGGTAAGAAAGTAGAAGCAAGAATTCCTGTTCAGCCAAGTAGAAAGTACTCATTATCCCATCCTCAACTTGCAAATTTCCATTCCATAAAGACTCTTCATTAGAGTACTTTCATTTAATACACTTCAGCACATTATCCTTCCCTGTTGGAGACAGGAAAAAAGATAATTTTGTTTGAATATTATCTTACATAATTTAGTGTGTATAGGCTTGATTTGTATAATTACAGATGTTTGTAAAAATGTATGTAGGGATCATGTCACATCTAAAAAATATAAATAAAATCACATAACGACTAGAAGTCACAGCATTTTGTGCATAAATACATACACTAGATGCAGAATTTCTATTTTGAGAAAAACTTTATATTAAAGTATAATGCACTTTACTAAGGATTGAAACATTTTATTGAAAAAAAATATTTTGGGGTGTAGGTCCGGTTGTGGGGCCTGAACTCTGGGCCTGGGTGCTGTCCCTCAACCTTCAGCTCAAGGCTATTGCTCTATCACTTGATCCACAGTGCCACTTCCAGCTTTTTCTTTCTGCTTATGTGGTGCTGAGGAATCAAACCCAGGGTCACATGCATGCGAGGCAAGCGCTCTACCACTGAGCCACCTTCCTAGCCCCTGAAAAATATATTTCTTAGAGCCACCTTCCTAGCTCCTGAAAAATATATTTCTTAGAGCTATTTTTGTTTCATAATTTTAAGAAGAAAAATGATCTATTTTTATTGTTTTCCTGTTTTCATGTGATTAACTTTCAAATTAGAAATCCAGATATATGATTTAATTTAACCAAAAATATTTATTAAGTATAAAGTCCTTCTACTCTCTACATTCTATACACTAAGATCACCAAATTTGAGTCTGAAATAATTAGTGTCTTTTTTACCTATGTTAATATTATTTACAACGTGAGTGAAATGTTTAAAAAGTAGTATTTATTTTAGCTTAATTGCTCTGAAGAGACAATAAATGATATAATCAAAGGCTAAAAATGATTAGATTTAAAATTTAGAATTCAAGAAATCGTTTTGACCACTCTGGTTCCCGGAGCCTTCACTACAACGTCATGAGACAATTTATATTTATGAAGCAAAAATCCGAGGTTAGACATTTATGAATAAAAATTCATGTCATTCTGAACATGTAGAGCTACATTTCAAGCATAGGAAATTTAGCTTGTAAATACCTGAATATGCTAGTAAATTTAATTGCTGGGTAAGTACTTGTTCTGAAAGGACATAAAAGTACAGTTATTTTGAAATGTAAACCTAAGCATTCATTTGAATAAAAGATAATGTTTAAAATATCACTCATTCAAGAAAGAAGATGTACTGTTAGTTGTTTTTCATGCCAATTATGTTCTCTAAACTTACTACAAATACTAGATTAGTAAACCTAATTCATTGCTTTCTGGGAAATAGAAATTCAGTTTCCTAAAATTCATGACTATAACTTTTTCTCAAACAATTGCGAAAATATTGTTTTATATTTTTTATCATGGAATCTTATTTGGTATATTTTTATTCATTAAGTTAAATAATTAGCCAATAACAATATAAATTATGCATGAACAAAATTTATCTAACACAAGTATTTCTTTCACAAGACATATCATAGCTCTCTTAAAGAACACTAGAAGGCAGTGTGTTATTTATTAATTTTTAATTATTTTCTTAATGGTTATTAATTGTCAGAAATGGCAATTCCATAATATATTTAAGGCATTTGATTATACTCCCTCTATTTCTGTTTCATTACTTCTTTCTCCAAAGATCTTCTGTTTTTCACATAAAATTACATCTTTGCATATGTGCATATAAACTAATTTGGAAGATTTAAGCTAAACTGAAACTTAATTCAAGATGTACAGTAGATTAATAGGATGAATAAAAACTTAAATATTTTTTGTTAACTTCTGAATTGAGTTATCATTATTATTATGGTTAGGGTTAGGATACCAGACAGACTTAGAATTAGAATTAGAGAAATAGAAAATTTAGCTTCAAGGGCTGAGCCAACTTCCCAGCCCCTACTTATTTACTCTTTAAAGCATCTTTACAACAAAATAAAATTGTTAAGAAATAATGAAAAATAAAACCTGCCAGGAAATAGAAAAACACAAAAATTTAGGTTCAAAATGCAAGTAAAATTTAGACCTACACACTGATCAAGATTTAGGATAAATGTGAAAAAAGAGGCTTGCTATTAACATGATGATTCAGTTATATGTAGGTTTAGGATTAGGCAAGGTGTTCCAGTTAGAGCTGGGTTTAGGATGAGAAAAAGATGGAAGATATTGTGTAAAACTGCCACATATTTTAAGAAGAATGAATGGCATCAAAGTTAGAGTGAATGAAAACCAGTGTGTATGTTACTTTAAATATTCAGATATGATTTGGTTTAAAGTGTGAGATATTTTTTTTGTTCTAGTTAGGGTTAGGGCAGGATAAGCTTTAGGGTAAATTTTAGTTTTCCACTAAGAAGTAGAAGCAAAAAAAATGTGTGATTGAATAGAATCTAGACAATTTTCCTTACATTAACCATTTGGTGTTAAATCAGACTGTGATTATGATTAGGTTTCTGGTTAATCGGGGTCGAGGATAGAGTAAAGAAATGGGTTAAATTAGTGGCTTGTGCCTATTATCCCACCTACTCAGGAAGCTGATTTCTGAGGATCCCAGTTCAAAGCTAACCCAGGCAGGAAAGTCTGTGAGACTTTTATCTCCAATTAACCACCAGAAAACCCAAAAGTGGTGCTGTGGCTCAAGTTGTAAAGTGCACACCTTGAGCTAAAGAACTCAGGGATCATGCCCATGCCCAGAGTTCAAGCCCCACGACCGACAAAAAGAAAAAAAAGAATGTGTTAAATGATAAGTAAAGTTGAACTTATTTTAGGTTCTAGGAATTCAGGAAATGCCGGGATAATGGAAGAACAATGTATTTCATAATATCAGGATTTGAGATTATGGGTATAATGATTCCTCTTATGGAACAAGATACATTCAAAATTAAGAGTGAGAAAATCTGTAGAGTTTACAGAAAACTTGCAATTTATTTCAAGAATTACAAGTGGAATTTCAGTTAAGATTGCACAAACGAGCATTTTTCATAAATTTTAGAATTGGGATAATGCTAGTGTCAAGATTATGGTTAGAATGCCAGCCATGGTTAGGTTAGAGTGAAGGAGAAACAAATGAGGCTCAAATTGAAGGTAAATTTAGAATAAGCCTGGTAAGAATTAGAATGAATGTGAACTAGAGTATTGCTATTAATATTAGAATCTACTTACAGTTAGGCTTATGGTTATTGTCAATGTTCCAGTTAAGATTAAGTTAGGATTAGAAAATGACTAAGATATTCGAAAAATAAATGAAACCTAGTTTTGGAAGGCTTATTTGAATCAAATTAGGATGAGTGAAAACTAGTGTAGTTGTGTTAGTGTTAGTATTGTCATATAATTAGGATTAAGTATTAGTATTTTGTTCTGATTATTATTACTTTTTGAATAAGAAAGGTTTTAGTATAAAATTGAGTTTTCACTTACAAGTAGAAGCAAAAATGTGAGATTGAATAGTAACTAGAGCATTATCATTATATTTATTTCTCCGTGATCATTCTCATAATGATTAATGAGAGTTTTCCAGACAGGTTTAGGCTGAGAGTTAGCATTAAGTAATGGACTAGATAGTAAGTAAATCTGAAACTGTTTTAGGGTTCAGGGTTTCTGGAAAAGTTAGGATGAATGGAAACTACAGTATTTTTCCTGATAAAGAGAATTTGAGGACAAGTAATATAATTGTTCATGTTAGGGAACAAGATAACTTCAGAAATCGAGTCAGAAAATTTGTGGGAATGAGGGCAAACTGAAACTAATTTCCAGAGTGCAAACTGGAGTGTTCATTAGAATGATTTAAAATTAGGGTCGTTTTCTTAAACATTAGAATTGGACTATCAGAGTGATAGGTTTCAGTTCCAGTTGGGGTTAGTGTAAGCATTAGGGAAATGGAAAATTAAGGGTCCAACCAAAAGTAAATCTTCGAATAACAAGTCGAGTTAGAATTAGGATGAATGTGAAATAGGAAACTGCTAACAATATTAAGATTAGGTTATAATTAGTGTGAGGGTTAACCTCAATATTTCAGTTAAGGCTAGGGTTACAATAATGGCAAGATAATGAGTAAAACTACAAACTATTTTAAGAAAGATGAGTTGAATCAAGGATGAATAAAAACTAATGTATTTGTGTGGCTTTTAGAATCCAAAGCCCATTAGTTCCAGGGTTAGGGTTACTTTTCTAATTCAGGTTAGGCTTAGGGTTAGGGAAGGTTAAGCTTTAAGGTAAAAGTGAATTTTCTGCTAACACTTTCAAGTAAAATAAGTTTGAAACTTACCAAAAACTACAGAGTTTCTCTAAGTTTCCTATGCAGGGTTCAATGGGGTTAAATTTAGAGTTAGGTTTCTAGTAAGGTTTAGATATATAGTAAGGGTTAGGAATTAGAGTAGATTTTAAGTAAACCTGCAACTTCTTTTTGGAGATACAGGAGTTCTGTAAAAGTTAAAATCAGTGGAAACTATAGTATTTTTCATGATATGTTGATTTGAGGTTAATGATTCATAATAGAGAACGAGATAGATTTCAGAATCCAAGTCAGGAAATCTGTAGGATTTGGAGCAAACTGCAAAATCATTTCAAAGACAGTGGGTATCTGTAAGGATGTATCTAAACTTGAGTATTTTCCATTAATTTTAGGATTGGGTTATTATTATCATCAAAGTTACTCTTCGGGTTGTGACCAGGATTAGAGTTAGGATTAGGGAAATTAAAGATTGAGAACTTGAGTGACTTACTTCCGTTGTGTATGTATTGCACTGTGCTAAGGCTTGAACTCAAGGCTTGGGTTCTGTTCCTCAGCTTTTTGCTGTAGGCTTCCAGCTTTCTTTGGTAGTAAATTGGAGATGAGAATCTCACAGACTTTTGTATCTAAGCTGACATTGAAGTGAGATCCCCAGATCCCTGCCTTCTGATTAAAGTTAAGATTAAAGGCATGAGCTACCAGTGCCCAGGAAAGTGATTGACTTTTATTGACTGTTTTTACTTATGTTTGAGATTAAGACTTGAATTCACTCATTCTTCAAGGAAATAGATGAGGCAATCCAAAAATTCTTATGGAACAATAAAAGACCCCAAATGGCAAAAATGATTCTCAACAGAAAGAACACTGCTGGAGGAATATCAATAAAAAAATTCAAACTCTACTATAAAGCCATAGTAATCAAAACAGCTTGGTACTGGCACAAGAACAGACCTCAGGAAGAATGGAATAGAATTGAAAACCCAGAAATGAACCTACAGACCTCTAGCCATTTAATCTTTGATAAGGGAGCTAAAAAATAGAATGGAAGAAAGACAGCCTCTTCAGTAAATGGTGCTGGCAAAATTGGTTAACTACTTGTAGAAAACTAAAGCTAGATCCTTATATATCACCCTGCACCAGAATCAACTCCAAATGGATCAAAGACCTCAAAATAAAAGCTGACACTCTGAAAACATTACAGGATGGAATAGGAGAAACCCGAGGTCTCCTTGGCTCAGGCCGAAATTGTCTTAATAGATACCCAGAAACACAACAAATCAAAGAAAGGTTGGACAAATGGGATTGCATGAAGTAGCAGAGCTTCTGCATGGCAAAGGACATAGCTAGCAAGATCAGTAGAAATCCCACGGATTGAGAGAAGATCTTCACTAGTCATACAATGGACAAGGGTCTCACATCTAAAATATACTTGGAACTCAAAAAATTAAACCCCCCAATAACAAATCCTCAAAGAACAATTGCCCAATAAATAAGTGGGCTAAAGACTTAAAGAGAAATTTCTCTGAAGAGGAAAGAAGCATGGCCAATAGACACATGAAGAAATGTTCAACCTCCCTAGCCATAAAGAAATGCAAATCAAAACAACATTGAGATAACACCTCACCCCAGTTAGAATGGCCAAAATCAAGAACTCTAATAACAACAGATGCTGGAGGAGATGTGGACAGAAGGGAACCTTACTGCATTGTTGGTGGGAGTGTAAACTTGTTCAACCACTTTGGAAAGTAATATGGAGGTTCCTCAAAAGACTCCACATAGAGCTCTCCTATGACTCAGCAATCCCACTTTTGGGCATTTACCCAAATGTTTACAAACAAGACCACACTAAAGCTTCCAGCACGAGTATGTTTATTGCAGCACTATTTACTATAGCTAAGATATGGAACCAACCCAGATGCCCCTCAGTAGATGAATGGATCAAAAACATGTGATCTATATGCATAATGGAATTCTATGCCTTCATCAGAAAGAATGACATTGCCCCATTTGTTAGGAAATGGAAAGACTTGGGAAAAAATTATATTAAGTGAAGTAAGCCAGGCCCAAAGAAACATACGTCCCATGGTTTCCCGTATTTGTAATATCTAGTATATGTCTGAGTCAAGCAGAAAAGGTCAGATAAGGCAAGGTTAGGGAAATGAACCCTAAGATATGTATTCAAATGCTTTTTTTCTTTCATAGGATTGTTTCTAACACATTTATAAGATGATTTTTTTTGTTGCTTTGTATGTCCCTCCCCCGTGTTATAATCCCTGCTTTCACTGTATTTTATGTCCATATAATTTGTAGGGGGGAAGGGGACAAACAAATCATTTAAATAGGGATACAGGTGGACCCATTGCAACAATGAGATGTACAAGTCGTTATGTCGAAAACGAACTTTACCACTTTGGTGCGGGGCGGGGGGCGCGGGAGTGGGGAGAATTGGGTGGGGGGGAGGGGGAGCATGGGAAGGGATGGGAAGGGGAAACAAAGGGAGCTACAATGCTTGATAAGAAATGTACTCATTATCTTGCCCATGTAATTGTAACCCCTCTGTACAGTGTTTTCACAAGTTAAAAAAAGACTTGAATTCAATATCTGACAGCTTTGCTCACTAGGTAGCACTCTGCCACTTGAGCCATATCTCCAAAATTGATTATTTTAAATAGCTGGAAACCATTAATTTTTCTTCAGATGATATGCTTCATTAGTGTTGTTCTAAAACTCATCCTAACGAAAAAAGATTTATAGACCCTAGAGATGATCTGAGCAGATTCTTATGCTTTGCTTCTAATGGTATAACATTTTAGGGACATGATTTTTTATTATTATTTTAAGTAACAAAGGAGTTATCATTAAACAAAGCAGTTTATGCATACAATATACCTTGATCTATGCCAACCCTTTCAACATTCTCATCCATCCTTCCTCTATGAACCTTTTCCTTAACTCTTCTTAATTTTGTAGGATATTTACTGGATTCTTCTCTGCACGTCACCCCTTTTCTCCTTTTCATTGCTCTCCTTTTCCCCCTTTACCACTCTTTTGACTACCCACTTCCATATTATCCAGTAACTCTACTCCTAGGCATTTACCTGAACGTTTACAAACTAGGATGTAGTAAAAGTTTCAGCACAACCATGCTTACTGAATCACCCCACTTACCCCTCAAGAGAGAAATGTATCAAGAAAATGTAATAAACACACACACACACATTGGAAATTCTACTTACCCATCAGAAAGAATATTGTACAATTTGTATCTCATTTCTCATTTCTTCTGCCTGGTATCCCATTGTTGCTGTACTGTCCCTGTACTGCAGTAACTGACACATGCAAACTGATGTAAAATATTGTCAGGGTTATTGGCTAGGTATAGATTCCTGAATATGAGTTCTTTGCTCATTCTCTCCATCTATTCATGCCTTTGAATAGTGATTGTATAGATTCATTTGTACCATTTGCTACACACAAAAGAGATGAACCACTTGTATGTATATATACATACATGTATATATATACATACATGGATATATGCATTTTATGATTTCAAGAATTATGGAGCTAACAAAAATCATATGCATTTTCCTTCCTTTTCAATTATTTCAAAGCCTAAATAATTTGTCTCTTTTGAATACCTAATTTTAAAGAAAATGTCATCATCTCTGATCTGTTAGCGCCCTGAAATTAGATGTTCCAATAAAACAAAATTACTTAGACTTTTTGGTGGAAGAGAAGAGTTTTACTAGGGTTTTATTCAGGGGTTCTCTGCTTGCTAGACAGGACTTTGGTTGTATAGCACCAAGCAGCTCAACTACTGTTACCATAGCTCTAGTCCCTTTTATTTGCTTGAGGTCTTGAACTTTTTGCCCAGGTCTGATCTTAGATTGACTAAGACTTTGCTACCTATGCCTCCCACATAATTAGGTAGGATTACAGATGTGAACCACGATGGCCAGATCATTTGTTGAGATGGCTGTCTTGGCAGTTATTTCTCTGGCCTGGCCTCAGACATTTCTGCTTCCCAATCAGCTAGGATTACAGATGTGGGCTACTATACTTGGTGTTCATGACACCTTCCCTTTTTCTGAGAGGTTTTTATTGTAAAAATACTGTATAGAGGGGTTATAGTTACATGAGCAAGGTAATGAGTGCATTTTCTATCAAGCATTGTTACCTCCTCCTTTGATTTTCCCCTACCCTAGCTTCCCTCCCACCTTCACAACTACACTCACCCTCTCCCCCCATCCCCACCTCCCTGCCTAAATTGTAAACTTCCTTTCTCAACATAGTGTCTTGTGCATCTCATTGTTACAATGGGTCGGCTTGTATCCCTGTTTAACCATTTTGTTTTTTCCCTTCCCCTCTCCAAGCTAGAGATGCAGGGCACCGACATCAAATACAGTGAAAACAGGGGTTATACTCTGTGGGAGGAACACACAAAGAAACAAAAAAATCACAATATAGATGATAAACCCCTATCTTGAGATTTATTTCGCTTCACATCATCTTATTTGATCATATATACATAGCTTTTGAACTTTTATACTTGTCCAAGACATATACTAGTTATTGCAAATAAGGGAAACCATAGGATCTATGTTTCTTTGGGTCTGGCTTACTTCACTTAATATAATTTTTTCCAAGACTCCACTTAGAGCTCTCCTATAACCCAGCAATCCCACTTTTAGGCATTTACCAAATCATCACAAACAAGACCATACTAAGCTACCAGCACAACGATGTTTATTGCAGCATTATTTACCATAGGTAAGATATGGAACCAACCCAGAGGCCCCTCAGTAGATGAATGGATCAAGAAAATGTGGTTTATATACACAATGGAATCCTATACCTCAACAGAAAGAATGCCATGGCTCCATTTGTTAGGAAATGGAAAGACTTGGAAAAATTATATTAAGTGAAGTAAGCCAGGCCCAAATAAACATAGGTCTCATGGTTTCCCATATTTGCAATAAGTAGTATATGTCTGAGACAGGTAGAAACGATCAGAGACGTAGATGTTAGGCAAAATGAACCCCAAGTTAAGGATTCAAATGATTTTTCTTTCTTGTGATTATTTCTAACATATTTATAAGATGATTTTTTTGTTGCTTTGCATGTCCCTCCCCCACGGTACAACCCCTGTTTTCACTGTATTTGATGTTGGTATAATTTGTGGAAGGGCAAAAAACAAATTGTTTAAATAGGGATGCAGGTGGACCCATTGCAACAATGAGATGTACAAGATGTTATGTCGAACAAGGAACTTTACAACTTTAGCTTGGGGTGCGGAGGTGCGGGGGGTGGATGGGAAGGGATGGGAAGGGGAAACAAAGGAAGAGGCAACAATTCTTGATAAGAAATATACTCATTACATTGTTTTCCCAATAAAAAAGAGAAAACGTCGTGTGTATGTGTATATATATATCACATTGTATATATTTATATATGTATATGTATATGTGTATATATATATATACATATATATATATAGTATATACATATATATATATATATATATATATATATATATATATACATAACCATAGGTCCCGTAGTTTCCCTTTCTTGCAGTAACTAGTACCATATAAGATGATGTTAAATGAAATGAACCGCAAGAGAGGGACACAAATGATTCCATGAGATTCTTATCTCTATATAATCCCCCAGAGAAAGTTGGAAGGGGAGCTATGGTTCAATTATAGAGCCCCACCCTTTAGGGAAAAAGCTTAAGTGAGAAGGTAAGGTCCTGAGTTTAAACCACAATGTCAGCACTCAAAAAAGTTGATTTCTTTTCCTTGAGGTTTTTATTCAATTGCTCAGAAAATAATCAACATTGAATTTATGTTTAGTATTACTATCAAAATCATGTTATATTTATTGATGTTATTCTTTATTTTCCTAAAATTTACTTACACATTAATATCCAGTAATGGAAAGAGATGATTAGTGTTTCACAAGTTTTTATGGCAGTTGAATATATGGATGAGAGATGCTTACAAGGAGTTTGGACTGAAGATACATATGTGCAAGCTCTTCACATAAATAAATTATAGTTGAAGAACTTGTGGCCCTATATGAAATAAAATAAAGAAATCAGCAAGGAAAGATAAAGTATGATTCTGGAAAGCACACAATTTTGGACGATAAAAAAACAAGGAATATATGCAGCTTTTGGTAAGAACTTTGTAATCCACAGACACATTTTATTTCTTATTTCTACTGTAAGGCATTTCAGTTAACTTTATTTTACAAAGTTAAACATGATTGGCATTTAATACTAACTTGCTTCTGTCTCAGGTGAGCAATTATTCTAGCCAGGTGCCAGGGATTCATGCCTATAATCCTAGCTACTCCGAGGGCTGAGCTCTCTAGATCCTAGTTCAAAGCCAGGTTGGAGAGGAAAGTTGGTGAGACTTTTCTGTTCAATTAACCATGAGAAAACTGGAAGTGGCATTGTGGCTCAAAGTGGCAGCACTAGCCTCAAGTAATAAAGTTCAGGTACAGAACCCAAGTTGTGAGTTTAAGTTCTCTGAAATTATTCTTAAAATACTTGTTCTCAGGATTTCATTAACTTGTCTAGAAGAATGTTTTAAACTTAGAGATTTTGTATTTCATGTTGTCAGTATTGATTTTTAAGATGTGCAGAGAAAAATTATTTAAAGTCAGAACTGGTTTGTATTGCTTTGTATTACGCATTGCCTCTACACACAGAGATCAGCTGGAAAGCAGTTGGCCAAATCCTGGCTGTTGGCAATGAATATGGAAATGTGTTTCTTTGAGCAAATAAACAAAATTTGTAATGGCAGCCTTTATAATACCTTAATTGTAACAAAATTAATATTATTACTATTATTATTTTTGTCGCTTGTGGGGCTTGAATTCTGGGTCTGGGTGTTGTCCCTCAGCATTTATGCTCAAGGCTAGCACTCTACTACTTGAACAACAGTGTCACTTCACATTTTCTGATGAACCTTTAGTTGGAGATAAGGGTCTCACAGATTTCTTGCCCAGGCTGGCTATGAATAGAGACCCTCAGTTCTCAGCTAGGATTACAAGTGTGAGCCACTGGGGCCTGGCAATAAAATTATTTGAAAAGAAAAAAACCCACGATTCTATCCTTAAACAATTACAATCTGGCAAGTGTATCTGTAATGTTAGTTGTATCAAGTAACCATTGGCAGCAATCATTTTTAGATCTCACTATGTCCTGTCCAATGCCAGATAATATTTCATTAATTTGCTTTTTCCTAACAAAGTTCATTATGAATTCTCAACAGCACAATTTTCTAGTGAGTAAAAAGAATTAGTCAACATATTTATTTCAACAAATAGCATTTTGCACTTAAAAAAAATTTCCAGTGCTGGGGCTTGAAATCAGGGCCTGGGCAGTCTCCCTGAGTTTATTTTGTTCAAGGTTAGTACATTACCATTTGAGCCACAGCACCACTTCCAGTTTTTCTGATATGTCATACTGAGGAATCAAATCAAGTGCTTCATGCATACAAGGCCAGCACTCTACCACTAACCACATTCCCAGTCATTGGGTCCTGGCATATTTCCCCTTCTAGATTAATAGAAACATTCCAGGTTCCAAACTTGAAGCTGATCCCTGCCATCCAGTAACATCACGTTGTTGTGAATAGCACTAACTGGCCTCATGAGCATAGCAGCCAGCTGGAGCTCAGCTATCTTATGGCCTTGGCCTCCAACAATGCAATCATTTCTGTGCACAGACTGAAAACTGTCATAGGTAAGTTTGATATATTCCTATTCTCAGCTACTTGCCATTCTCAGCTTTGTATGCTTTAAATTCTGTTAAACATTACTATTACCCACCATTCTCAAATGTAACATATATGTCTTACTTTAAAATTTATTCAAACATGCGAAAATGTTAACGTAGTTGCTGTCCACTAGTGGTTCATGTTTTAAAACCTAGCTACTTTAGAGGTCAAAAACTGAGTATCTTGGTTTAAAGCAGCCCATTGCAGAAAAATCTGAGATATTTCTCCAATTCAGAAACCAAAATCCAGAAGTGGAGATGTGGCTCAAGTGGTAGAGTGCCAGCTTTGAGCAAAAAGACTAACCGAGTATAATTGGTCTACTTCGGACTCACTTACTTATTCATGGAACACACACACACATACACACACACGCACACACACACACACACACACACACACACACACACAATGTACATTCTCCTAGACTCCCCTTCTTGAGCAGTATTCAATGCCATTAACTTAATGCATGTTTTCCAAATTATTATGGTAGGGATTAATCTACATTTGTATTTATGGTAATGCATTTTTTGTACTTTTTCATTGTTTTGGTACTTATGTGAGAGAACAGTGTTTTGTGAAGACTATACAGAAATCAATGTGTCAGTAAATAGATAGTGACAGACTGAAAGATGCAGATAATACCACTTGAAATTTTATTTCTCCAAATTTAAATATATATGCATATGTATGTATTTAAAATTTCTGCCAAGATTTTATTTCCATTAACAATGATCTATTTGTTCCATTATATAAATTTAACATATTGTATGTTTCATGGCAGATTAATACTTATAGAATTTCTTTCCTTTGGAGACAAGGTTCTGCAGTGTAGACCAGACTTTCTTCAACTCCTAATTCTCCTGTGTCAGGTTCCTGAGTAATGATTGGCATTACCATGTGGTAGCCATAGTACCATGTCCAACTATATTATTTACATTTTGTACAGTAGAATATTAATGTGAACAGCTTAAGCCACATAACTTCATGAGCATGAATGAATTTCTTGCAGAAAATGTTATAAATAGAGTTACTGAGTGAAGCCAATTATGGTAGACATGCCTGTAATCCCAGCACCCAGGAGGATTGTAAGCTTAAGAGAAGCCTGAGCTACACAGTAAGTCCCTTTTAAAACAAAACTTGGAAGAGGGAAAGCATTGTTAAGTGGGGTGATAGGAACATACAAAATGTAGCGTGTGTGTGTGTGTGTGTGTGGTTGTGCTGGACCTAGGGCTTGAAATCAGGTCCTGGCCACTGTTCCAGAGGTTTATGCTCAAGTCTAGCACTCTACCACTTGGACTAAACTCCACCTCAAGCTTTTTTAGAAGTCATTGGAGATGAGTCTGATCCAGTTTCCTGTTCAGGCTTAGAACGCTGATCCTCTTTCTCAGCCTCTTTTGTAAGAAAGATTACAGGCGTGAGTCTGTAGTAGTTGTTGTATTACTGTTAAGTAATATAGTAAGCATCATGCCAGTTTATACTCCTTCCAACAGTGCTTGAGTGTTGCACACACACCTAAGATAAAACCCGCTCCATGTTTGATGACATCCAGATCTCATAATCCAGTGAGATAAATATTGTTATGCTCACTTTACCTATGAAGAATTTGAGCTCCAGAGACTTAGGTTAAGTTTGAGTCCCCATGTAGTATACAGTGGAGCCTGTATTCAAGCTCAACTAGGTCTGTTTATTTCAGAAAACACGGAGTCATCATCTGTTCTAGTCAACATGTGTTCTAGCAAGTACTGCTCATTGCAAGTACAGTTCTGTGCCTGACAAATTACCTTTATCTCTCTTTAACTGTTTGCACCCCCTTTCATAAGCTAGGGAAGCACAAGTGATGAGAAGAGCCATTTTTGAAGGGGAAATTGATAATGGGGTTTGAACTTGGTATCACATACATTTTAGTCAGATCTTCCATTTGAGTTATGCCTCCAGCACTCTATTTCTGTTTTATTTTTTGTAGTATTATTACAAAGGTGAGTTACACAGAGGTTATAGTCATCTAAGTCAGGTCTGGATATATTTCTTTTTTAAAATGTCACCCCTTCCCTTGCTCTCTCAACTTTTCTCTCACTGGTTTCGTTTTATTAATCTCCTCCTCCTCCTCCTCCTTCTCCTCCTCCTCCTCCTCCTCCTCCTCCTCCTCCTTCTTCTTCTTGAGATCTAGAGGGAATAGTTACATATGCATGGCAATGACTACATTTCTTTTGTCTTTGTTTTTGTTTCAGTTGCAATTGTTGCAATGGATCACCATTTGTACTTCTTTCAGCATTTTGTTATTTCCCTTCCCTTCCCCCAATCAGATAAAGGCATATACAGGATGCAGGGTACCAGAATCAAAGACTGGAATTGCCATGGATAAAACCAATAGGAAAAGAAAAATGACATAAAGTAAGAAGAAAGAACTAGCTGCAGTACATTGGCAACATCAAGCTTGACAACTAAACTAAAGAAGACCTGTTGTTTCTATGTCTTGGTGTTCATTTCAGTTAGCATCATTTTCTCTGGTCATATATATTCATAACTCCTGAGCTATTATGATCCACTTTCAGGAGTAACAGGCTAATGCTAATCATTGCAAATGAGGGAAATCATAGAGCTCTTGTTTCTTTGGGCTTGGCTTGATTAACATAGTATGATTTTTTCCGTCTGTTCATCTTTTTACAAAAAGGACGATGTCATTCTTTCTGATAGAATCATAAAATTCCATTGAGTAAATATACCACATTTACTTGATCCATTCATCTGTTGAGGGGCAAATGGGTTGTCTCTATATCTTAGCTATGTGTAACAATGCTGTAATGAACATAGTTTTGCTGGTAGCTTATTATACCCTAGTTTGAGATCATTTGGATAAATGCGGAGGAGTGGGGTTGTTGGATCTTAGGGAAGTTCTATGTTTAGTCTTTTGAGGAACCTCCATAGTGCTTTCTAGAGTGGTTGAACCAGCTTACATTCTTACCATCAGTGTAGTAGTGTTCTTATTTAGCCACATCCACCCCAGCATCTGTTATTTGTTCTCTTGATAATGGCCATTCTAACTGGGTTGAGTGGAATCTA
This sequence comes from Dipodomys ordii, assembly GCF_000151885.1. Taxonomy (NCBI): domain Eukaryota; kingdom Metazoa; phylum Chordata; class Mammalia; order Rodentia; family Heteromyidae; genus Dipodomys; species Dipodomys ordii. The sequence goes on along the minus strand of NW_012284997.1, from coordinate 233,306 downwards.
AATATGGTTTTGGTTTTGATTTGCATTTCTTTTATGACCAGTGATGGTGAGCATTCCCCGTCTCTTTCCAAGAGGCCACACTATTACAGGTTTCTAGTGTCCCAACAGAGGCATAGAAACTTGTAATATTGTGTGCTTTTTGTTGTACATTCACTTCACTTGGAGCATTCAATGACTCCTATAATTTACAGCAAAGTTTTATACTAATTACCTTACTGAAAAAAACACTGATTTTCAAAAAGCATAGAAAAAAATCTCTTTGTCAGGGGTCCCAGTGAATACTAAGGAAGTTTCTTTTGTGGAAAATTTTATTTGGTTGCTTGTTCTTTATGTTATTTTAACACATGTTGAATTTGGGGTTTCCCCACCAGATCTTCAACAAACTAGCAACTATGTTGCTTCATTGGATTTTGCTTCAAAATTTACAAAATATTCTGTCATATTTTTGGTTTGGTATTTGGGGGGTGGCTTTTGGAGTGCTAGTGGGCTTGGACTCAGGCTTGAAATGAGGGTCTGGAACTCTAGTTTAGATTGTTTAACTCAATGCTGTCATTGTGCCACTCAAAACCACACATCCACTTCTGGCCTTTTCTGCTTAATTAAAGATAAGAATTTTGAGGATTTATTAGCTTAGGTTGGCATCAAACTGTGATCCTCAGATCCCACCCTCATGAGCAGCTAAGATTACAAGAATGAGCCAGATACTGGATATATTGTGCTCCCTATGATACCTAAACAAGGGCACATAATACTGAAGCATGTGTGTAAGGTTATATATTTCAAACTTAGTTAGAAAAATATAGCCCTTGTGTGTGTGTGTGTGTGTGTGTGTGTGTGTGTGTGTACATAATATAAATGTGCAGAGGGAAATGAGGATGTATCTGCTGATTTTGAGGAAAGATTTCACCTGGGGCTTTTCACAGACTGAACTACACTGTCTAGAATGTTTGAGACTAAAGGTGAGGTAAATGATGTCATCATCTCATTCATCTACATCCTTTGCTAACATTTGCATATACTGTGGTGTTGTAATGATTATTTTGTGTATGAGAGCCAGTACTGGGACTTGAATTCAGGACCTAGGTACTGTCACTTAGCTTTTGTATGTGATGCTAGAACTCTAACATTTGAAGCACAGCTCAGCTTTCTGCATTTACTGTTTAATTGGAGGTAAGAATCGTTTTTGTTCAGTTGGCTTTGAACTGAGTTCCTCGTATCTCAAGGTTCTGAGTAGCTGGTTTTACATGACTGAGCTTCCAATGCTTACCTTTTCATTATTAATGTTACAAGCTACATGCTCACACACATTCCTTGCATTCAAAAATCTCTGTTCAGGCTGACTGACAAGATGTGAGGAAAGATGGTTGAGTGGATAAGTTACCAAATGGGCCTCTAGCCCTATTAACATCATTCTGGCAGTAACTTACATTTCAGTGAGTGAGTACACATTTCCACTTTCACTTGGCCTTTATTAACTGCCTTTTTGAACTGTTTTTGATACATATTTTAAACATTATCTCCCAAACAGGAGATATTATGTGAATGTATTTGATAATATTTCAGATGGGGTGGTCTTGTGTGTCTGGATGTCTGTTGTCTGAGGCCATCTAGCTGGGCTTCATACAGAGCTAATGCTTCCTGTCTGCTGGTTGCAGAGAGGAAGGTTTTCTTCCTGGCCAGGCTTTGATTTGAGATCCTTTCATCTTAGAATTTTAAGTAGCTAGGATAACAAGCATGAACCACCAACATCTGGCTTGTTTTAGAAGCATTAATTCCTTTTCATTCATTGTTTTTTTCCTGGAAGGTTGATCTAGACAGGCTGCTTGTACCTCATGTTAAGGTGATTTGAATAATACCCTTTGCCTCTGGCATTTCTGAAACTCATTTCCTCAGTTCTAGGCAAATGAATTTGTTCTAAAGCCAATAGCATTTTTCTTCTGAGGTACCTTAATTAATCTCTTATCCTTTGCTTTGGCAAAGCAATCTGGATGTTTCTGTAAAACCCTACTTCTTGAGAATATTACACTTAGAAGTTATCATGTACACACTTTCATATAGTCTCTCCTTTTATAAAAATATGTTACAAGATTGGGTGGAAGAATGGTGACTATTGAATTAATTTGATAACCACTCTAGAATTTTTAAGCCATAATGCTTAACTCAAAGGAGTATTAAAAACAATCAGAATAGTGGAATGTGGCTACTACTCATTTGATGTATGTGGAAAGATGATCAGAATTCTTATGATTAATAAAATATATCTTCAAATTTCCAGTGGTAGACTGCTATGCTAACTGGGAGGAGACACTGGTGATGCCAGGGCTTTGAAAGCTGCCAATGAAGCAAAATGTCGGGGAGAGCATTTAGTAAGGATATAATTCCAAGGCTCATACCAAATATATTGAACTAGAATACTAAGTGATGAATGACTGAGTGCCAAATTTTATTTGTTGGCTTCTTTGTGATGTCCTGGGATTTGGACCTAAGGCCTAGGTGCTGTCCCTTTGTTTTTTCCTCAAGGCTAGTACTCCACCAGTTGAACCACAGCTTCATATCCATATTTTTGGTGATTAATTGGAGATCAGCCTTACCCAATTTCCTCTTTTGGCTTCCTTAAAACTGATCCTCAGATATCAGCCTCCTGAGTAAGTAGGAATCAGGTTGTAAGCCACCGGAGCCCAGCTGGAATCACATTTTAGAAGTATTCTTTTGGTGAATCAGATGTGTCTGACTACTATTTTAGCACTTTGGTTCCAGTGGATCATGTCAGATTTATACTAAAATCAGACATTTTCATCTTGTAACCTGCAGCATCCAATATCTATCTAATTTTTTCCTATTTTCATTTCTGACCTCTTTTTTCTTCATTGTACCTTTCCATTCTTACTTCAGTGCTGTTTTCCTTTTCTGAAGCAAGTCAGGTTCATTCCCATCAATGGGGGATGTACTTGCTGTTCTTACTGCCTGGAGTATCTGCTCCTAAATAATTGCCTAGATGATGGCTCTCATATCAACTATCTCTTGTTCAGGAATGTCTCCTCCCATCCCCACTGTGAAGTTGTTGCTACAAAATCACCAATGTCATGTCTCTGATTTATAGAAATTATCATTATGACTTCTGGTTTTCTTTTCAACGTGAAATTAGTGAGGAAAGAGCCACATTCGCTTCTGTTTCTCCAACATCTGTAATAGTGCCCAGTCTGTAGTGCTCAGGAGCCTTACATGGAGATCAACCTTCTCCAGCTCAATTTATCCTAGATTCTCTTTAGGACAGCTCTTCAAGCTGAAGTGTGGTGGCTAGTAGTCATTCCCTCTGATTCTTTCTGCTTTTTGGTGTTGTTGAATCCACTTCAGGGCAAAACCAGTGCCTGACACCTATTTGTTGCTATGGCAAGTAATGGCAATTGTTTTGGGTATATGTGTGAGGACACCCACCCATGTGTGAGGACACCCACCCACACACAATTTCCCCAATATATGTTTCTCCTTTGCCCAGATGTGCATTCACCAATTCAGCAACCAAACTGTCACCCAGTTCCTGATACATTCAGAGTATGTTTCCATTTCCTTTAAAAAAAGGAAATTTCAAGACATGTTTTGATGATTTGTCATTGAATTACTGAAACAGAGTATATAATTTTATGTATTTGTAAGTCTTTGTCCATCTCTCTTGAGCCCTTGCTATATTTCTATGTGTTTGCAGCTTGGGAAGGGAAATAAGTTTTAATTCAGGATAGTCAGAGACTATAGTTCAGAAGGCTCTTTTTAGACCCTTTTGGAGGGAATGCCAACTTTCCATCTGATGTTCTAGAGATGGCCATCTTGGTACAGGAACTGAGTAGACTTTCATAAGATAAGAGGCTTGTCCTGATTTCTACTGACTTTCCTCTGGGGTCAAGGAGTGTGATCCACTGTGATCTCCTCTGAAAATCTAAGGCAATGGGGGTAAGAGAGACTAAAACTCAGAACCCAGCTTCCCACATCACTAGGATTACAGGATTGAGTCTCATGGACTCAACTTATAGCTGCTTTATTATACATGTTGTAGTCAGTTTCATTATATTCACTTCCTAGACAGATATATACAAATATATGTATGTTTGTTCATCTATTTATAATCAGTGTTAGATCTAGAAACACACAAATATATATTCATATAATTATAATCAAATTATATCACTACTTTCCCCAATAATATTTTACACTAATGTTTTGCAAAATAAATAGTCAAGACTAAAAATTTAAATGCCTTTGTAGTTTGAAAAATCATATTCAATCTTATATATTATACAATATACTATATATAACATAAAGAATATCACATATGTTTACATATAACTGACTTGTGTTATTTTTCTTCCTGATTTTGTGTTGCTTCATCTATGTAAGCTTTCTTTCTTTTATTGATGATGGCTTTTATTTTCCAGTATATATATTTTCTATATATTATGTCAAATATTTTCAGCTCTAAGTAGATTTTTTTATATTACTGGAGTCAAATTTTTCTTCCATGTTTACCCAAAGCACAGTGAAGATGTATACAGATTTGAACTCACTGTTGGAAGAGCGTCCCACATACCACTATACGTATTGTGGCATTTGTCCCACTTGACAGAATAGATTTTTAGGACATCTGATCTGCTGTCCTAGACCTTTTGTAGCCACCTTATCGCCCCATGCAGGCATGGCCTGGCTTCTTTGTTGCTCCCTGTGCATTTAACAGTTCCCTTTATATGCAGTAAAGCCCCCTGTCACTCTGTGTTTTCCCCTCAACAGAACACATATGCACAATGCTTCAGATTGTAGGCTTAAAAAGAAACATATTTAGGATTCATGAATCTAAGATATCAAAAACATTGACATTTTAAGAAAGTTAGAAAAATAAATAGAATGAACATTTTACAACAATCAGAACAAAAAGAAAAATATTTTCCGAGGAAGGGGGAAGGGAATTTCTAAATCTAGATTGGCCTCTAAGTTGCCTTCAGGCAGAAATTCTGCCCCAGAGTTCTCAAAGGGGTTTACTTCCTCATTAAAGACAGGATTTTCTTCCTGAGTCCAGGGAGGGACAGATTCTAATTTCTCAATTGAAAATTGGATCCCCTGCAGGAGGACAGATTGGTCTGGGTATTCTGTGAGGAAAGATTCCCTTCCCTCAACTGAATCTAGATTTTGGACCTCACTTAATGGTTTTCCTGAACATAGACTGGGGTAATTTTCCATTAGCACACATTTTATCCTGCACACCAAGATGTGTCTTTTTGACTGGTTTGGAGCCGATCTAGGTGGACTGTGAATATCAATGGAAGTCATTCTGGATCATGTTCTTCCTTGGTAATATATGCAGGTGCACCTGCATCACATGTGGGGTTCAGAACCAGTAGGGTGTCCAGAGGACTCAAAACCTGCTTGAGCCTTTCTACAAATTCAAAAAAAAACCCTCTATGTTCACATGCTTTTTAGAGATCAGTGATGGCTTCTGATCTCTATCAGTCAACATAGATGACATCATTGATGGGTTCTTTATCTGGAGTTCTGCGGGAACTGCTCTACGGTGATGTAAACCTGAGCATGGAAATAGGTATGGGAGTCTTAGAACTATAGAAGTTAAGGTGTGAATAATCTTTCATGAGGATCTAATGGGGGAACTGCAGAACTTGAGTATGGACTGAACACTGAAGAGATGTTAGTGAGTTTCTAATGAGTGGGTGCTTCTAAGTTCTTTCAAAAGGAGAACAGATATTACCTGGCAAAGAATATCCATAAAAGGATATTTTGCCAAGCTGGGGTGTACTAAGGGCTATTGGCCAATCATGCACATCCCTAGAGACCCAGGTTCCATCCCTACTCACCAGCTCTAAGTCATCTAAACAAGGACTTCTTCCTCTTTTTCTTGGTCTCATGGGTCATGTGTTCCTCCATCTGAATTTGTAAGCTCCAGAAGAATATATACGCAGAAGAGCAAGAATAGGGCATGCTGAGCTTAACATACTGTGTAAATTCTTTCAGGGTGTCATGGTTCTTGTGGTCATAGAAATCATCAGGGTAGAAGACCATCCTCATAGGGAAGATGGAATATGCTGTGGGCATATTGGTGACAAAGAAAATGAGAGCCCACCCTCCCCATCCTGAGCCTTGTATTAAAGCATTTTTCTGGCAGGATGTGCATGTTGGGAAGTGGGAAGAGACTCCTGCAAGCAGATGTTCCTCACAACCCACTTCTAGGAATTTCTCAAATACAATCCTCTAAAATTCCCCATGTGATAGGAGGAGAAAGTTGTTTCCCCACTGAATCTGACATGTTATACACAGTCCTCCTTGTCATCCATGAGAGTCCAAAACCACAACCACATCCACAACTGTGTAATCTGCTATCTACTGAAGTGCCAAGCCTCAACCCCTTAGTGAAAATCACAACTTGTGTGCAAAGAAGAAAGTTGACTTTGATTCAGAAACCTCAAAGATACCCAGTTTTCAAGGACAGAACTTCTCTTTGTGCCAACATCCACTTACTTCTTCATCTTGTTCCTCTTCCTCCCAGCTACGGTAGAAGGATCTATACTAATGGGAGGAGAGGAGGAGGCTAACTCTGTTTCTCCTTTTCTGAACTAACAGAACACACATGCGACTGGCTAAGTCCCAAATGGCAATGTAAACATGATAGACAAAAAGTCTAGCTGGGTCTATACAATTTCAAGGAAATTCTGTGAGGATGTTTATATGCATCTGTCCAAATAAGTGCACAATGGCTCATGCCTGTAATACTACTAATCAGGAGGGTGAGATCTGAGGATCACAGTTTGAATCCAGTGTAGTTTGTAAAATTCTAAAGACAGCTATCTTCAATTAACCAGCCTAAGGCCAGACCTGGACCTGGGGCTCAAATGGTAGAGTGCAATGAATGGGAAAAAACTCAGGCCCCAAATTCCAGTTCAAGTTTAATCCTTGCTTCTGTCTATATTCCCTCAAAGGCGTCCAAGATAGTGATTTCCTAGGTGAGGATGGACGTTGGGTGGCACTGACTCATTCCTTTAATCCTAGTCTCTCAGCAAGTAAACTGCTAAGGCTCCACTAGCTTCTGAGGCAAATGAATGTTCTGGCAGCCCAGTCCTAAGGAATTAGCTGGGAGTGCACTTCTTTGTCTCAAGCCAAGTTCCTGTGATAGGACCTCAGTGAAACAGTCTCAGAGAAGTATCAGGTGTTCCAATAATCTGCGGGGGGGGGCTGGTATCATCAGCCCTGGGTTTGAAAGAGGAACACTCATTTTTTAAACAGAATATCCAGCAACTGCTCCATTGTCCCTGACTCTCTATAGTGGTGGAGGAAGTTTCCAACATAGAAGAGATCACCTTTCTGATAGGCAGGGAACAGGTCCATTATCAGCATTTCCAACAAGCCTGAGTCCATGCTCTATATATTATAAGGCACATTCAGGGTTTGGGCTGACTCATTGTCACACTGAGGTAGTAAAAAGAATGGATCTTTGAAACATGGAAACTGGAGTACATTTCAAAATGAGTAACAGAGTGGATTGAAAGTACACAGTAAATATTTTCTCAGTATACACATATAAAAGCACACAAGAAGAAGGTTGTACTATGGGCTAGGATGAGATTAAATAGTTTTCTTGTCATAGTTTTACCTGGCCTGAGTTGCCTTGTGATTCCCTTGGTTTCTTCTTATAAAAAGGCCTGAGACATTGGATTCGTGGTTTGGCACTGATCCAATGTCTGCAGCATCGGGTGAGGCACTCACACCACTCATGCCTGAGACCTGAGTCTCTTGAACTTTGAAAACAACACAAGAACATCTTTCTTGTTCCTGAGCTACAGGCTACGTGAGCTGGCTCGAGCTGAGTGTTGGTTACAGTTGCCTATCTCTCAGAGTTCCATATTCTATTCCATTGTGAGGGAGGTAGTGTCATCTCTCAGAGCCCAATGATCTAAGCTGCTTGCTCACATAAGACCATTCCAAAGACAAACTGGAGGCTGATATCTCCCCTCCCACATCACTCTATACACATGTGGACATTATCAAATCCCAACATCCTCAGCTAGGCCTACGAACCAGCATGATCTCAGCCTCAAGGAACACTTCCTAGGTCAGATCCATGCCTTATTTGTCACTGTTCCTCTCATCCTGTTTTGCCTCTCAGGGCCCTCTCAGCCTGCCATGTGCTTCTTGCATCTATATTTGACATCTACTTCCTAGGACATTTTATTAGATTTTTGTTTCCTAATCTTCTATTTGCTCTTGAATCCCCTGTGTGCTGTCATGTGGAAAAAAGGCAAGTACTTAGAGGTGGGGAAATCGTACAAGTATTGAAAAACAAACCTTACACATATAGTCAGACATATTTATGGGTGTTCATTCTTGTAAGATAAAAGACTATTCTTGATACTTTTCTCATGTTTTATGACAGAGGGAAGGGGGAGAAAGGAAGAGGTGCTGCATTGTCTTCTCATAATTCAATGATTATTATTTTAAAATGCTATAGTTGAGCGAATGTAAGATTTAAAGATAAAAACTATGTTCCTGTCCTTTTTATAAGCTAGTCATTTATAAAGTATTCCTCACTAAACTTGAACTCAGAATCTAAGGGACAGTGCCTAGGCCCCAAGTTCAAGCCCCACAACTGACAAAAAACAAGAAGAATTTTAATGTCTGAATTTCTTTTTTATTGTGAAAATACTGTACAGAGGGGTTACAATTACATGGGCAAGATAATGTGTACATTTCTTATCAGTCATTGTAGCCTCCTCCTTTGTTTCCCCTTCCCATCTCTTCCAATCCTCCCTCTGTCCCCCCCATACAAACCTCCCTCCACCAAAGTTGTAAAGTTCATTTTCGATATAACGACTTGTACATCTCATTGTTGCAATGGGTCCACCTGTATCCCTATTTAAACGATTTGTTTTTTCCCTTCCCTCCACAAATTATACTGACATCAAATACAGTGAAATCAGGGGTTATGCCGTGGGGCAGGGACATACAAAGCAACAAAGAAATAATCTTGTAAATGTGTTAGAAACAATCACATGAAAGAAAAAAAAACCACTTGAATACATACCTTAGGGTTCATTTCCCTAACATCAAATTATCTGACCTTTTCTGCTTGACTCAGACATATGCTACTTATTGCATATACAGGAGACCATGGGACCTATATTTCTTTGGGCCTGGCTTACTTCACTTAATATAATTTTTTCCAAGGCTTTCCATTTCCTAACAAATGGGGCAATGTCATTCCTTCTGAGGGAAGCATAGAATTCCATTGTATATATATATACCATATTTTGTTGATCCATTTATCTACTGAGGGGCATCTGGGTTGGTTCCATATCTTAGCTATAGTAAATAATGTGTAATAAACATATTTGTGCTGGTAGCTTTAGTGTGCTCTTGTTTGTGAACATTTGTGTGAATGCCCAAAAGTGGGATAGCTGGGTCATATGGGAGCTCTATGTGGAGTCTTTTGAGGAACCTCCATACTGCTTTCCAAAGTGGTTGAACAAGTTTACACTCCCACCAACAATGCAGTAAGATTCCCTTCTGTCCACATCCCCTCCAGGATCTGTTGTTATTAGAGTTCTTGATTAAATACATTCTAACTGGAGTGAGGTGGTATCTCAATGTTATTTTGATTTGCATTTTTTTATGGCTAGGGAGGTTGAGCATTTCTTCATGTGTCTATTGGCCATGCTTCTTTCCTCTTCAGAGAAGTTTCTCTTTCAGTCTTTAGCCTACTTATTTATTGGGCAGTTGTTTCTTTGAGGATTTGTTGTTGGGAGATTTAATTTTTTGAGTTCCAGGTATACTTTAGATATGGGATCCTTGTCCATTTTATGGCTAGTGAAGATCTTCTCCCAATCCGTGGGCTTTCTATTGATCTTGCTAGCTATATCCTTTGCCATGCAGAAGCTCTGCAATTTCATGCAATCCCATTTGCCCAACCTTTCTTTGATTTGTTGTGTTTCTGGGTCTCTATTAAGAAAATTTCGGCCTGTGCCAAGGAGACCTAGAGTTTCTCCTATTCCATCCTGTAATGTTTCAGAGTGTCTGCTTTGACTCCGAGGTCTTTGATCCATTTGGAGTTGATTCTGGTGCAGGGTGATATATAAGTATCCAGCTTTAGTTTTCTACAAGTAGTGAACCAATTTTGCCAGCACCTAATGTCTGAATTTCTTGTGAATTAAAATGAAAGCTGTGGTATACAATTCTACAGACTACTACAGATTTCATTATATTTGTCATTAGAAAAAGTAGGAGCACTTGAACAAAGGACATTCTGTTTTTCATAAACTAGGTCAGACTGATCTCTAATTAGAGGAAATTGTTGTACTCACAGGTAGTATTTTTTGGTTGTTTTTTTATGTTTTTTTTTTAGAACAGGATGAGAAACCTTCTTTCTGCCAGTGGCCATTTGGATATGTCTAACATCATTCACAGCCATGCAGAATTAACAGTAAAGACAGGACACAGTCATCTGGCAATAAACTTACTTGTCTTTATGCTATGTTCCAAATGATTTGATTGGCTCATATGTCCCCATGGCCTATTTCCTATTCCTGCCTTTCTCAAAATACAAGGATGTTCCACCAATTCTGATTTGAGCCACGCAATATATAGTATAAGTGCCAAGAGTCAAGGAAAATTGTAACATAACCAGAGAAACATGCAACCAACACTTCAGTAACTGGACACTGGGGACTCAGGCCTATAATCCGAGCTACTCAGGAGGCTGATGATCACAGTTCTAATCCAGCTAGAGTGAGAAAATCTGTAAGACCCTTCTCTCCAATTAACAACCAAAAATACATAAAGGGAGCTGGGGCTCCAGAAGTAGAGAAGCCTTGATTACAAAACTCAAGGACAGCACCCAATACTGAGTTCAAGCTGAAAGTCAGGCACAAAAACAAAAACAATAAAAACAACAACAACAACAACAAAAAAACAGAAACTGGGAGAAAGCTCAGAAAAGGATGGCACCACATACTGGGTTGCAATTTCCTACACAGACTGGTTAAGGATACATTGCATAGGCTTGGCAGGCTGTGACCCCACTGGTTTTTTAAAAATTTTATTTTATTTTATTTGTGAACATACTGTACAGAGGGGCTACAATTACATGGGCAGGATAATGCGTACATTTCTTACCAAGCATTGCAGCCCCCTCCTTTGTTGACCCTTCACATCCCTTCCCAGCCTCCCCCCTACCCCCGCAATCCCAATCCTTCTCCTTCCCCACCCTCCCCCCACCCCCGCACCAACGTTGTAAAGCTCTTTTTGGACATGACAACTTATACTTCTCATTGTTGCAACAGCTCAACCTGTATCCTTAAACAACTGGTTTTTCCCATCTCCTCCACAAGTTATAGTGACATCAAATATAGTGAAAGCAGGGGTTATACTGTGGGGGAGGGACATACAAAGCAACAAAGAGATAATCTTATAAATGTGTTAGAAACACATGCATGAAAGAAAAAACATTAAAATACATATCTAAGGGTTCATTTTCCTGACACCCCATTATCTGATCTTTTCCGCTTGACTCATACACATACTAGATATTGCAAATAAGGGAAACCATGGGACCTATGTTTCTTTGGGCCTGACTTACTTCACTTAATATAATTTTTTCCAAGTTTTTCCATTTCCTAACAAATGGGGCAATGTCATTCTTTCTGATGGAGGCATAGAATTCCATTGTGTATATATACCACATTTTCTTGATCCATTCATCTACTGAGGGGCATCTGGGTTGGTTCCATATCTTAGCTATAGTAAATAGTGCTGCAATAAACATAGCCGTGCTGGAAGCTTTAGTGTGGTCTTGTTTGTAAACACTTGGGTAAATGCCCAAAAGTGGGATTGCTGGGTCATAGGGGAGTTTTATGTGAAGTCTTTTGAGGAACCTCCATACTGCTTTCCAAAGTGGTTGAAGAAGTTTACATTCCCACCAACAATGAAGTAAGCTTCCTTTCTGTCCACATCCCCTCCAGCATCTGTTGTTGTTAGAGTTCTTGATTAAAGACATTCTAACTGGTGTGAGGTGGTATCTCAATGTGGTTTTGATTTGCATTTCTTTTATGGCTAGGGATGTTGAACATTTCTTCATGTGTCTATTGGCCATCCTTCTTTCTTCTTCAGAGAAGTTTCTCTTTAAGTCTTTTGCCCACTTATTTATTGAGCAGTTGTTTCTTTGAGGATTTGTTGTTGGGGGGTTTAATTTTTTGAGTTCCAAGTATATTTTAGATATGAGACCCTTGTTCCTTGTATGGCTAGTAAAGATCTTCTCCCAATCCGTGGGCTTTCTATTGATCTTGCTAGCTATGTCATTTGCCCTGCAGAAGCTCTGCAACTTTATGCAATCCCATTTGCCCAACCTTTCTTTGATTTGTTGTGTTTCCCGGTCTCTATTCAGAAAATTTTAGCCTGAGCCAAGGAGACCTAGGGTTTCTCCTATTCCACCCTGTAATGTTTTCAGAGTGTCAGCTTTTATTCTGAGGTCTTTGATCCATCTGGAGTTGATTCTGGTGCAGGGTGATATATAAGGATCTAGCTTTAGTTTTCTACAAGTAGTTAACCAATTTTGCCAGCACCATTTACTGAAGAGGCTGTCTTTGTTCCATTCTATTGTTTTAGCTCCCTTATCGAAGATTAGATGGCTATAGGTCTGAAGGCTCATTTCTGGGTTTTCAATTCTATTCCGTTGGTCCTGAAGTCTGTTCTTATGCCAATACCAAGCTGTTTTGATTACTATGGCTTTATAGTAGAGTTTGAAATTTGGTATTGATATTCTTCCAGCAGTGTTCTTTCCATTGAGGAGTGTTTTTGCTATTCGGGGTCTTTTATTGTTCCATATGAATTTTTGGATTGCCTCTTCTATTTCCTTGAAGAATGAGGTTGGAATTTTGATAGGTATTGCGTTGAATTTGTAGATAGCCTTGGGAAGTATTGCCATTTTCACGATGTTAATCTTTCCAATCCAGGAGCATGTGAGGTTTTGACATTTTTTAAGTTCTGTGTTGATTTCCTTTTTCAAGATTTTAAAGTTTTCATCATAGAGGTCCTTCACTTCTTTGGTTAAGATAATTCCTAGGTATTTTATTTTTTGTGGGGTATTACAAATGGAGTTGCTTTCCTAATTTCAGCCACACTTTACTCATTGTTGGCATAAAGAAAAGCCATTGATTTTGGGGGGTTAATTTTATAACCTGCTACTTTGCCAAAGTTTTGAATCAGCTTGAGCAATTTGGGAGTGGAGTCTATAGGATTCTTTAAATACAAGATCATGTCAGCTGCGAAGAGGGAGAGTTTTATTTCTTCTTTCCCTATTTGATCCCCTTTATGTCTACATCTTGTCTCATTGCTGTAGCTAGGCATTCTAATACTAGATTGAAGAGAAGTGGAGAGAGTGGGCATCCTTGTGTTGTTCCTGAGTTAAGAGGAAATGGCTTTAGTTTTTCACCATTGAGTATAATGCTGGCTGTAGGTTTGTCATCTACAGCCTTTATTGTATTGAGGAATGTTCCATGGATTCCTAATTTTTCCAAAACCTTCATCTTGAAGGGGTGTTGGATCTTGTCGAATGCTTTTTCTGCATCTATTGAGATAACCATGTGGTTCTTATTCTTGCTCCTGTTGATGTGATGAATAATATTAATTGATTCGCGTATATTGAACCAGCTTTGCATCCCTGAAATGAATCCTGTTTGATTGTCGTGTATGATTTTTTGGATGAATTGTTGGAGTCGATTGGCCAAAATTTTGTTGAGAAGTTTTGCATCAATATTCATCAAAGAAATGGGTCTATAGTTCTCTTTCTTTGATGAGTCCCTGCCTGGTTTTGGGATGAGGGTTATGATGGCTTCATAGAATGTGTCCGGTAGTGAGCTTTCTCTTTCAATTTCATTGAAGAGTTGGAGGAGTATTGGTGTGAGCTGTAAATCCATCTGGTCCTGGACTTTTTTTAGCTGGGAGGTCTATGGTTGCTGTTTCTATTTCAATGCTTGATATGGGCCTGTTAAGATAGTTTAACTCATCTTGGTTTGGTTTGGGCATGTCAATATCTGTAGGAAAAGGTCCATTTCTGTCAAGTTCTCAAACTTATTAGCATAAAGTTTTGAGAAGTATTCCCTTATAATGTTCTGAATCTTGGTTGTTTCCGTGGTGATGTTTCCATTCTCATCTCTGAGTTTATTAATTTGGGTGTGTTCTCTTCTTTTTCTGATAAGATTTGCTAAGAGTCTGTCAATTTTGTTAACTTTTTGAAGAACCAACTCTTTGTTTTGTTGATTCTTTCTATAGTTTTTTTGGATTCTAATTCATTTAATTCTGATTTAATTTTGATTATTTCTTTCCATCTAGTGGATTGGGGTTTATTTTGCTGCTCTTTTTCAAGGTGGTTTAGATGTGTCATTAAATTGTTAGTTTCAGATCTCTCCAATTTGTTGATGTAGGAGCTCAGAGCTATAAACTTGCCTTTGCTGTGTCCCAGAGGAGCTGGTAATTTGTGTGTTCATTTTTGTTGAATAGCATGAACATTTGAATTTCCTTTCTAATCTCTTCTATGACCCACTCATGATTCAGCAGTGTGTTGTTCAGCCTCCATGTGAGGCTGGACTTTCTTTGGTGGCTTTTGGTGTTGAGTTCTAATTTTATTCCCTTGTGGTCAGAGAGGATGTAAGGTATAACTTCAATGTATCTGAATTTAGACAAGTTTGCTTTGTGGCCTAAAATGTGGTCTATTTTGGAAAATATTCGATGTGCTGCTGAGAAAAACGTGTATTCTGATGCTGCTGGGTGAAATGTTTGGTAGATGTCTGTTAAGTCTAGTTTATCTATGTAGCTGTTTAGATTCTGCGGTTTCTCTGTTGTGTTTTTGCCGAGTTGATGTATCTAGTGGGGAGAGTGGTGTGTTAAAATCCCCAACAATTAATGTCTTTGGATCTTTATGGGTTTTGAGGGAAAGTTGTGTTTCTTTGATAAATTTGGGTGCTCCATTGTTTGGCGAATAGATATTTAGAATTGTAATATCCTCCTGAAGGAGAGATCCTTTAATTAGTATGTAGCAACCTTCTTTATCTCTTCTCACAAATTTTAATTTGAAGTCTATTTTATCTGATATTAGGATTGCAACTCCCGCCTGTTTATGGGGGCCGTTTGCTTGGTAGATTTTGTTCCAGCCTTTAACATTGAAAATGTGTTTGTTTTTACTGGCAAGATGTGACTCCTGCAGGCAGCAGATAGAAGGGTCTTGTTTTTTAATCCAACTAGACAGTCTATGTCACTTAATTGGAGAGTTTAGTCCGTTAACGTTAAGAGATAGGACTGAGAGGTATTTGGGATTTCCTGCCATGTTATCCACCTTCTTGGGGGCTGTAGAAACTGGGTTCTTCCTATGGTTCTTGGATTCTCAGTTTGGGTGCAGTTTCTTGGCCTTTATTGCGGTCTTGTTGGTTTTCTATGTGTAGGACATCTTTTAGAATCTTTTGTAGGGCTGGTTTGGTGGAGATGTATTGTTTCAATTTTTCTTTGCTATGGAAGGTTTTTATTTGCCCTTCAGTTATGAAGGAGAGTTTTGCTGGGTTCAGTATTCTTGGTTGATAGTTGTTTGTTTTTAGGGCATGGCATACATCATTCCAGGCTCTTCTTGCTTTGGTTGTCTCTGCTGAGAAATCTGAGGTGATTCTAATTGGTTTCCCTTTATAGGTGATTAACCTTTTCTCCTTGACAGCTTTAAGGATCTTTTCCTTGGTCTGAGTTGATCCTGTGTGGATTATAATGTGACGGTGGGATGTCCTATTCTTGTCTGGTCTATTTGGGGTTCTAAAAGCTTCTTGTATCTGAATAGGCCTATCTTTTTGTATGTTTGGGAAGTTTTCTGCAAGGATCCTGTTAAACAAATTTCCTAGACCATTAACTTCTGTTTCTAGGTGCTCCTCTACACTTCTGATGGTGTCTTCCAGGTGTTGGATAGATCTATCATATTTCTTGGACTTGTCTTGGATGGTTGTATGTTCTTTCTCTATAATATCTAGGCTGTCTTCAATCCCTGAGATTCGATCTTCTGCATGGTCTAACCTGCTGTCAAGACTCTCTACTTTGTTTTTTATCTCTTTTCCTTCTAATTGGTCAGCTTCGATGGCTTCAAATTCTTTGTTGAAGCTCTGTTTTAGGTCTTGTATGAATTTCTTTACTTCCTTAATTTGGTGATCAGTGTTTGTTCTCAAATCACTTTGTTGATTGGCTATGGTTTCTTTGGACTCCCATTCCTTCTGTTGGGTTCCATTCAGCATTCACTTTGTGGTCTCCCCGACTTCCTTCAGCTCTTTGTTCATGGATTCCATGAATGCCTTTAGTGATCTTTGTGTATTCTCTACCTGGTCTCTCAATTCCTGTATTACTCTTTGATTAGCTTCTTTCTGTTCGTGGGATTCCTGCAGTTCTCTTTGAGTGTTCTCAGCCTGCTCACGCCATTCCTCCCTTTCTCTTTGAGTATTCTCAAGTTGCTCACGCAAATCCTGTATCCGTTTTTGAGTAGCTTCCTCACGCTTATGATATTCCTGTATAATCTTTTGGGATGCCTCCTCTCTCTCCCTTTCACGCTCATACAGAGTCCTTTGTAAGTTGTCAAACTTCTCATTTATCATGTTTGCCAACAGTGTTTGTAGAGCTATTTGGGAACTCTCCTCTGCACTATTCATTATCTGTTCTGACCCCTGATTATCAAGATTGGGAATTGAGATACCCGGATTTGCTATTTTTCTTGTGTTTTTCCGGCTTACTCTGCCCATTTGAGATGAAAATAGCACCAGTTTTGTGCTAGAACACTATCTTAAGGCAACCATCAACCAAAGTTTGCATTTGTACAGTCAATAGTCTACAGATACAATCTAGTTCAACAGATACATCTATTCAACATCAAACAACTATATGTTAATGGGCTTCGAACCACAGAGAAGAATTTGGAAAACCAGAAATTATTAGGGTTAGGGAGAAATGTGGGTAAAAAATAGGAATAGATTGGTGTGGGGAGGCACAGGGAGAGTTAACTATGTCCTAATCTCAATGTAGGAAATAGGTTGGGTAGGATGCAAGTAGAGAGAGAGAGAAAGAGAAGAAAGGGAAAGGGAAATGAAAAGAGACCAGGATAAAATAGAAACGTATAAATTAATATTATTATGGAGAATAAAAGACAATCTATTTAGAGAGTAATGTGAATATATTGAGAGAAGGGAAGGGACATAGAGGAGATGTGAAAAACTTAAAAAATGCTTAAAATATTATATAGGTATAAAGAGGTAGTACTGCTCTTAAGGAATTTAAGTCTCAGAGGTTTTGAATTGAGTAATAAATTTGTGGATTAACTGTGTACACAATGTACTATTTAACTACGGGTTTATCTGAGGATGTGCAGGACAAGAGTTAAGTCTCATAAAGAAGAATAAAAGAGACGAAAAGGTGAAAAGGATAAGAAAGGGAGAAAAAAAGATCAGAAGTTCAGTAGAGCTAAACAAAAAACAAAAAGATAATTTAAAAAGAAAGAAAAAGAGAAAGAAGACAAGAAAAGAAAGGAAAATGCACATTCACATATTCCTAAAATAAAAATTATAAGAGAAAAAAAAGTTACTGGAAAACAATTTTTTTCAAAAAAGGCAAAAATTAAAGATTAATAAAAGTTTTAGAAAAAAATTTATATATATAAGGTACCAAAAAAAAAGTTCTTTGATTTTTTTTTTGGGAGGGGTGCGAAGAATCCTGAATCTCCCTTGTGTCTGTAACCAGCCTCTTGTTGGAGTCTCTGGTCAGCTTGAGGTCCTGTGGCTTGATTGGTTTCTTAAGTCAGTTTGTTTGAACAGGCAGAAAAATGCTCTGCTTTACCCAAGATTTTGAGATCCCCCTCCCAGGTTAGTTTAATGGGAGGGTGATCTGCTTTGCGAATCACAAAAGAGGGGGATGCAGTGATGAGGCTAGGTTCTGGGTAGAGTTGAGGCCTTTCAACAAACAGT
Organism: Dipodomys ordii; assembly: GCF_000151885.1. Taxonomy (NCBI): domain Eukaryota; kingdom Metazoa; phylum Chordata; class Mammalia; order Rodentia; family Heteromyidae; genus Dipodomys; species Dipodomys ordii. The sequence continues at coordinate 215,292 of NW_012284997.1, read as the reverse complement.
AGCTTTTCCCTGGGGCTATTTTGTGAAAAACTCACAGAGCCCAGCCTGGAGCCACTGGTTTTTAAGACTATTTAGACAATAGTTCAGGACAATTTACCAAGATGACAACTTTTTAAACAAATAGTTCTTTTAATAAGGGTAGGATTTTCTAGGCAGAGTTAGAAGGCTCAGGCCTGTATTATTATTTCCCATGCCTTTTCCTTCTGTCTATTTTGCCACATTTTAAAAAAAGTGACTCTGGTGTCTTGTTCTTAAAAGGGGATGATGGACAAAGATTCATCTTCTGTCACTTCTTCAAGCTGACTTAGGGGTGTTGATCCTACCTAGCCATGAACCTATAACCTTAGCCTTTTTTACAAAGAGGATACCAGGGTTAGATATCATTAAGAACAACATTATAAGTTTTGACAGATGCACAGACCTTTTTTCTGGCTAGAGCAGTGTAGCTTATTTAGCCTTCTGGTTTGCAAAAGGATCTTTCTGGATGGCTTAGGAATGTGATCTCTGGTAATCCTAACAATGCCTGAGTTACCTATGCAGGCCTTCGGACAGATATCAATAGAAACATACTCGCAGGTTTACAAACATTTTTCCTGAGCAGATGAATTTCATGTAGCTGGTGTCAGCTCAAAAGTTACTGCCAATTAGAGCTTTTGGCACATACAGGGGTTGGGATCTAAACTATCCTCCACATTTTACAACCTTAGCTTTTTAGTACTATCACAGATGACTAACTTCCTGTCCTTTACAAGGTAGATAGTCAAAGATATTAGGCATGCTTACAAACTATCTTCCCATGACCTCCTGGCTCTGACCAATTTTTGAAGGGCCACGCACAAATGACTTGGATCTGACATTATTTATGCCAACCAAGCAGTGGCTTACAGTCTCTGGATGCTCCTCCATTGCTTTCATCCCAGGAGTGTCTTCTCTACACTGAGAAAAACGCCTCATTGGCATTTCTCTTAGTTCGTTGCTGACTTGAACTTTGGGCCTGAGGGCTGTCCCTCAGCTCTCCAGCTCAAGGCTAGAACTCTGCCACTTTGAATCCTAAAGCAACTCTGCTTGCTCTTTCAGCCTTCTGCTAGCTGAGTAGAGATGATAGTCTCACATGGACCTTTTTCTGCCCAAACTAGCTTCGAACCTGTTTGCAGATCAATGAGTCTCATAAAAGGCCACTTTACTTTTATTTAAAGCAACAAGGTGGTCAACATGGAAGTAATTTTTAAGCATGTTTTTACCTGAATCTAATTAAGAGCCAAAGTTACATCTGACAAACTTACAAGAATCCTCACTCTTTCTGGGGGGGGGGGGCTGGGAACTGTTACAAAAAAAACCTATGAGAGCAAACTGAAATAAGAATTAAGCAATTATTTTGGTAATCCTAATTTTTCCTTTTTGCACTTTGAGGCAAATGTTTAGAGCAATTTTACTTTTAAACTTTATATACAGAAATCCATTCCTAATTTGTAGGTCTCCTATTAATCTCTGTTTTAATGTTCTATACCTTAGTTTTTAGTTGCATTTTGAAAAATCCCTTGAACTCTCGAGGCTAGGTGTCACACATTTCCTCTTGGCTGCTTGTTTTAAAACAGATACACATTAAAACTTTTAAACTCAAATAACAATTTCTTCTTAATATAAAAATTACAATCACCATCATTATACCAAAAAGCTAGACTTAACACCTTTATGCCTTAAAAGAAAAAGACATATCCAATGGCGGAATGTCATTGAGAGCAAATCACATACAAATAAACTTTTTTAACCCCCATGTTAAGGCCTCCTTAATTTTAATTTTAATACATCCAAGAGGTAGTTTTAGCAGTGCTAATCAGACCATCACGTCCCTAATTTTTACCATCATGTTTCCAGTGTCTATCTGCAGGTAAAAGGGACAGAATAAAGATGGGTCACTTGACCATTGCAACAATGAGATGTACAAGTCATTATGTTGAAAACGAACTTTACAACTTTGGTGCGGGGTGGGGGGAGATTATTTGGTGGGTGGGTAGAGGGAGGATGGGAATGAATGGGAAGGGGAAACAAAGGAGGAGGCTACAATGCTTGATAAGAAATGTACTCATTATCTTGCCCATGTAATTGTAATCCCTCTGTACAGTATTTTCACAATAAAAAAAATAAAAAGAAAAAAATGAAAAAAATGGGCCACTTGGTTCTTCCTGTGGAATGGTCACGCACCCATTCTGACTCTTTAGGGTTCGTTGAACTGTGTTTGGCCAGCTTGCCTTCTTTCACCATGCGTGGACTCCTCCCAGGGCCTGGTCCACCATGCATGACCAGCTGAACTGCACTTTTGCCTGTTCACCCTTCACTCCTAAAGATAGGTATTCTGTTGGCTTCTAAGTGTCTCCTTTTTGTTAAGCCAGATATAGTGATTACAGTGTAAACAGCCTTATGCATTCTAAAATAACAGGTTTTCAAATTTTCAAGTTAAACAATCCTTAAAAAGCCATTTAAAACAATGTGAAAATTCCTTAAAAATTTTCTGGTAATGTCCCAACCTCATAACCTTTTGAATTTTAAAATTAAACTCACCCAATTGTTACAGCATGTTGACAATTTCTATCATGAACATGTTCACAAACACATACAAAACACAGATCTTTAAGTGCACAAAAAATAAAAATCAGTTGTATGTACATTTTCTAAAGTTTTCAAACAAAAAATTTAAGGCAATATTTCTTTTAAACTAAGTAACTTTGTTGAGCTTCATTTTACCAGGGCTTGCTTGTTTAGCAAAGCATTTCACCAACAGGTCTTTTGAATCCCTTTTGCTGGAGGAAAGCTGGCGGGGGGTCACCTGAAACCAAACTGACCTGATTTTTATCCAATTTTAGACCAGAGCACTTTACATTGTCGGACTAGCTGAAAAGACAAAAACAGACACACAGCCTTCTTTGTGACTGAGCCCAGCTGGAGGCTGGAACTTTTATTTCCCAGAGACGTTCAAATAAATTTCAAAAACACAAAACCAAAACCCCATATTTAAAAGTAATACCAAGGGTCTGGGAAGGTGGCTCAGTGGTAGAGCACTTGCCTTGCATGCATGAGGCCCTGGGTTCGATTCCCCAGCACCACATAAGCAAAAAGGAAAAAGCTGGAAGTGGAGCTGTGGCTCAAGTGGTGAGCATTAGCCTTCAGCTGAAGAGTTGAAGGACAGCACCCAGGCCCAGAATTCTGGCCCCACAACCAGATCCCCCCCCCGAAAAAAAAAACTAGTACCAATTCTAAATCAGAACTAGACAACACAACAACCAAGGCTGAGTTTATCCCTACCAGAACTCTGTGCCATTCTCACTCAGCAAGCTGAATCCAGAGTCTGCTGAATGAACCTGCCACTCTCACCCAGAACTTCAATATCTCAGGAAATATAGAACAGAGAACAATCAGTTCTGTGAATGGGGTGACATCTCACCAACACTGTTGACCCAGGGGCCTTACAAGCTGGAAGAGAAGTACCAGTCATTTTGGGGCAAGGGAAATAGTCCCTAGAGGCCATCCCCTCCGAGGGGCAGATTCTCCCCCATACTCAGCACCCCTTGGGTCAAGGCTTAAGGGTAAGATAAACCCCAAATGACAGACAGAACACTCAACACACAGACATAACTTACGAAAGCATGCTTCAGCATTGTAAATTGCCAACAAGAAAATGCCAGACTACAGGAGAGTTTCCCAAAAAATGAAGAACTTCCCAATACAGATGGAAAACTTCCCAAAAAAGTCTGCATGAAAGTGCCAGACTAGAGATGGAAAATTTCCCAAAAAATGTCTGTACTAAACAGCAATCTATCCAGAGGGGTCTGGGGACATTGCCTCATAGACCCCATTGACAGTATTATAGCACATCCACCAAGACTCCTGGCCAACCAGAATACAGACCTCGTGAGAAACCAGAATTACAGATACAGAACCTGCAGGCAACCAAATATACAGAACAGCAATGCCTAGACTTGACAGCTGGGTTTTTAGGGGCATCTGGAGGGTCTTATGAGGCAGATTCCAGATGAGCCCCCAGAAATGTTTTATGGACTTGGGACCCCTGAAAGACCACCAGAGACCACAACCAATGCGAACAGAAAAAGAGTCATTTATTTGCAAGCTCAAGCTTGGTCCTCTGCGCACTGGGTAACCAGTGACACAAAGAGTCCTTGAGCACAAAATCAGCACAGCTTTTATAGTATTGAACAACAAGTCTAGGGAATTTCCACACAAGCAGTTACATGGTTGGTTTGAGTCCACTCTAACCGCACTGCCCATTCTCTGAACTATTGGGATTTTCGGTTCTTGGAACACTTGGGCAACTGCTCTGCTTTCTTAAGGGTGGGCAGGGTTGGTGGCAACCTGTGTGTTTTTCTCTCTCTCTTGGTGTTACTCTGAGGGCAGACTAGCACAAGATGGTGGGGTTAATCTCAAATTGGACTTACTTTGGCTATTCAGCCTGAATAAAACATAGCATACCACATACAAAGCTTTGGTAAAACACAGGTCTGTCTTACACTGTTGGACCAATAGAAGTGTATGTCTAGTGCTGTTGCAGGTGTGTCTTAAGGTGTGTGGAGTTTTTCATCCTGATGATCTTGCAATGATGAAATTGACCATCTATTAAGTAACAGCTTAATAAAGAGCAATATTTACAGTGAAATATATTGAAAAACCAGACATCATGACCAAAATTAGTTTTACCTGATTCAGTGTATTTTTACCACTCTATATCACATGTACAGTTCCTCATTCCTTTCTGTCTCATTATGTTGTCTTTCCTTGTTTTGTTTTGTTTTCAGAACCATGGTATAATAGGGCATTTCTTATATTTTTCTCTTCTAGTCTTCAGAAAGTCTGCAGTTAAATAGGCTTAAATTCCTTTTGTTAGAAAATTAAAAGCACATTGGGTGGGGTCTTCATCATAATTTTTTATGATCTCTAATATGTTTTTATTTCTGGCATTTTACCTGTATAATCTCACTTCAATGTTTTCCAAAGGGCACTTTAGTAGGAGGAGGAAATTCAAAGTGGATTCTGATAGAGAATTTCTGTTACTAAAACTCTGGTATATAGTAAGGTAAGCAACTCCAAAATTATTCATTAGAGAGATGAGTTGAAAGTCATCTTTTTACACACTAATACTCTTTCCTCAACAAAACCAAAGGATTTAAAATAACTAATATTTTTTGAAGTTAATGGCACAAATGTGCACTAATTTTCCAGAAATAAAATGATCACTCATGATCTCTGATACTTCAAAGAATGCTTTCCAATAAGAGGAATCCCCTTCAGACATTTTCACACAATGTGTATCTGCCTGGTAACAGAACCCCAAACTAGACTAAGGTATCTAATAGCTATTTAATTTTTGTTGCCTTTTTGCAATACTGCTTTCTTATCATATTGATTAGTATGAATTCTATGGCCACTATAAAATCACATTTGTAATAAAAGTTACTAGATGGGACCTTTATGGATATGGTTTGGGGGTTCTGGTGGAGCCCTGTCTTCTTCAAGGGTGGAGTTGGTATTGGCACAGTCTCTGTGGTGGAGCAGGGCGGGGCTTTGAGGGTGAAGCCCAGTCTGTGTTGGGCTTTAAGACAGCAGGGAGGGGACAGGAATGACTAGACTTGTTAGGGGCGGGTCTTGTGGAGTAGGCGGGATTGAGCATGGAGGCTGGCAGGTGGACAGGTTCTCAGTGGAAGAAGTTGGGGTCACTGGGGAGGAGGCTGTTTGGGGCAGAGCTTTGAGAAGGAAGAACAAGGCTACAAATGAGGAGATTACTTAGAGGAGGTGTGCTGGTAGACCACTGTGAGCCCTTGTGGGATATGTAGGGTGAGGTTTCCCATAAGTCAGGGAAGGGAATGGAGGCAAGAGGCTGACAGAAAGTGGGGATTCTGGTGCAGGAATGTGGAGTTATGAGGGAAAGGCTTTTCAAGGTCTGGCTTTGAGAGGGCTGGGTGGTACTAGGAAGACATGGGCTAGTAGGGGGCAGGGTTTCTGGTGGAGAATGGCAGGCCTTAGGGAAGTGTGTTAGGGTGGAGGTGGAGTTTCTTGCAAAGCAGGATGTAGTCACATTGTATGGAGGAGTTTTTCAGGACCAGAGCTTTGTGGTGATAGGATCCAGTGCACTAGCCTAGTTCGGATGGGTTTTCTGGTGTAGCCAGTCACCACTTCAAAAAGAAAAATCAGGTTGGGTGGGGATTTCAGTGTTGCAAGGCAGGACATGGACTTTGGACAGGGTTTCCAGTAGGGCAAAGAAACCTTCAAAAGAGGACTATGGAGGGACAAGAATTTACAGTTCAGCCTGGTGAGGCTTGCAGAGGGAGGCCAACTGGTGCAGTGGTTTCCAGTGGAGCAATGTGGGTGTCGAGAGATGGGACAGTGTGGTTGGGGTTTTCTAGTGGGGTTTTTCTGGAGCAGGTCAGAGCTTGGAGCCATGGGGGTAATTGGAGGAGGGGCTTTGAGAAGGAGTGGAAGGGCTACAATGGTGTAGGATAATTATGGGCATGGTATCAGGTGGTGTAGTGTGTGGATCTGAGGAAGGAGCCAATAGGGGGGCGGGTTTATCTGGGGAGCAAGGCAGAGCATTGAGAGAGAAGATGTGGGAGGTGGAGAGGCTTATGGTGGAGCGGGACTGGCTTTCCAGGCAGGAGATGGGCTGTGTTAGAATCTTCTGGCCAAGCAAGGTGGGGCTTCAAAGGCAGGGGCAGGTGGAGGCTTTTTGGTGTAGCATGATGGGCTTTGTGGGAAGAGGTAAGTTCAGGGCTTGTTTGAGAGGCTAGGCCATTTAGAAGTAGGCTAGTTATGGGAGGAGTTTCTGATGAAACCAGGAGGGGCTTGAGGGAGAAGGATGATTGGGGGTGGGGTTGAAAGGAAAGGGAGGAGCTTCCAAGTACTAGGATATGGGAGCAATGGGACTATGTGGGACTAGAGTAGTAAGGGGTGGGGTATTGGGGGATGAGGTGGAGATTCGAGGGAGGAGCCCGAGGCAGGTGGAGTTCTTGGTGCAGTAAGGCAGGACATTGAAGGAGATATGGATGTGGCCTGGTTTCTGGTGGTGCAGAACAGGGATTCCAGGAAGGGGTGGAGTGGAAGAGGGATTTCCCTATAGCAGAGGAAGGCTTTCAGGAAGGAGTCTGGTTTCAGTCAGGCCTTTGAAAGTTTATAGCAGGGCTACAAGGGGGTAGGTTATATAATGTTGGGCTTTTTAAGGAAGAGGCTGACTGGAAGTGTTTCCAGTGGATCCAGTCAAGTTTTATGGGCAGGGGGGATAAGAAAGGGGCAAGACTTAGTGAAGAGTAGCCTACAAAACATAAAAAGTTACTACTAATAAATACAATGTAATGAAGTGACGCTGTGGCTCAAGCAGTAGAGTGCTCGCCTTGAACTGAAGAGCTGAGGGACAGCGTCCAGGCCCAGAGTTCAAGCCCCACAAGCTACCAATAAATAAATAAATAAATACAATATAAGAACACCATTTTCTGTCAGTGTAGAATTATATAACTTTTATGTATGCGAGAGATACTGGAGAAAGTAACCAAGTAATAATTCCTTCCTAGTGAAATTTTTCTTTATTCCAGTTGAGTGAAAATAAAACCACAGGTCACATCAGGCTCAGAGGCACACAGGAGACTAAGACACATGAAGCACTGGACTTGATTCCGTGTCACCACCATTAAGGACCACAAATAAAAAGTTTAAAATTTCTCACTTGGTCATAATGGACACTATTGTGTTAAAATTGTGAATGAATAGAATTTATGTTCTGACCATTTTAGAAATCCTAAAAGTAAGTAGTAATGTTTTAACTTTATACAATATTGGAAAGGATACTAAAAATAATTAGGAAAATATAAAATAGGCAGAATGTTCGTTCTCCACCATCAATTCTAATCTAAAAGAATTTAAAACCAGAATATTGCCATATAGTGAGGTTACAGCATGGTTTCTTTTCAGTCATCAAAATGGTAACTTAAGCAATGTGTCTTTATCATTGGATGCATCGATTTTAAAACTTCTAAGAATGTGAAATACTGCTATACAGACCCTGAAGAAACTCAGAAGGAGCTGTGAAATGATGTTGGAATAAAATTAATGACTAATTAGAGTAGGAATTGATCTTCACTAGGCCAATACATACTTTCCAGAAGAAAAGGCTACATTGATAAATAAACAGTGAAAAGGAAGCAGGCAGGCAGACCTTGAAGTAAACATTATCCAATGAACAACATCTAAGGAGGCATGATTGCAATCTTCTTTTACCTAATTTACAGTTACTGACCTATGTTGTTCCCTAATGCCAAATAACAAAGCCATGAAAATGCAGTAATCCTTTTCAAGGCATTAGAATTCACAGAAAGAATTCAAAGAATGTATTGCTAGAAAGTAAAGATAGATGTCTGAGTTAAAGTCCGAGGAAAATGTCCCCAATCCCTGGCCCACCGCTGTGAGAGGGGTACAAGCCGAAGCACAAGGAGAATGGACAGAAGTACAGTAGTGCATACCAGTAGTTCCCAAGATGCAATGATGAATGTAACAGGGGAGAAAATCAATAAGATCCTCACAGGACTTAGAACAAGTGGAATGAAAGAGGAAGAGGGAGAGAAAAAAGGAAATATTAAGATTTTAAAAGTGAACCTGTCTGCCAGGACTATCCTAAGCATATATTAACTAATAAAAATGAGGGAAAACATGGAACCTATGTTTCTTTGAGTCTGGCTTCCTTCACATAACATAATTGTTTTCCAAGTCTTTCCATTTTCTTAAGAAAGGGGTTGTGTCATTCTTTCTGATGGAAGCATAAAATTCCATTGTGTATACATACCACATTTTCTTGATCCTGTCATCTATTGAGGGGCATCTTGATTGGTTCCATATCTTAGCTATAGTAATAATGCTGCAAAAAACATAGTTGTAGATTTAGTGTGGTTCAGCTTGAGATCATTTCCACAATTGCCCAGGAATGGGATTGCTGGTTCCAGAGCTATGTATATTTGACCTTACAAAATGATGCTAATTGAAATGAACTCTAAGTCATAGAAACAACAAGTCTTTTTTTTTCCAGATATCAACCTTGATGTAGGTAAAGTAGTGTGTCTAGATCTTATTTTATTTCATTTGCCTTTTTTCATTGGTTTATCCCTGGAAATCTCTGTCTTGATTCTGGTACCTTCCATCTTGTATATGCATTTTTCTGATTTGGAGAAGGAAAGGGAAGAAATATAGTGATGAAAGAAGTACAAAGAGTGACCCATTGCAACAATGATATTCACACGACACTATATCGGAAATGAACATTACAACTTTGGGGTGAGGGAGAGGTGTGGAGGGTAGGAAGGGATATGAGAACAACAATGGAGTGGGCAACACTATTCAACAAGGAATGTACATTACTCATGTAACTGTAACCACTCTGTATAGTATTTTTGAAATAAAATAAAATATAAAAGTTTAACCTATCCTAGAAAAAATATCCTTTTCAAAATAATACATCTGTCACAGTACTTGTGAGGGATTCTAGACTCAAGCTGTTAGACCTGGAAAGGGATAGATTGGGAAGCCATCTCAAACAGTAGTCAAAAGGCTGAGAGCTGTGCTCTGGAAAAGTCAAACAGTCAAGGGAAGACAGGGATATGAGTTATTACGTCAAGAGTATTTAATTTAGTGCTGTTGGACAATGAAAGATTAAGACTTTGGAGACAAGATAGATGTCTGTGTTATGGTTGTAATGACTATTGCTCCCTTCTGCTCCCTAACAATAAGGGATTCAATTATCACTAGGTATACAAACAATATCTCATGTCAATAGTTTTAATCACCAGCAAGATTGATGCCTTAGTTTGTAGACATACCTGTAGCCACTGCCCCACCCCCCACCCATAGTAGAATGAATATAAAGCATGTCAAGCAGGATTTAGGGATCCAGAAGCTGGCAATGAGGCTTTGGGTCCTCTGGTGTCTTCTTTCCTATCACTTCCTGTGATTTCTCAGTTCTTTGGCCAGCTATCCCATCATCTTTGCTGTCCCATGGTTGCAGATAGCGACAGTACTGATATTCTGAACACCTCAAAACAAACTATGGAAAAACACTTCCTCAAAGAAGATTGACAAACATATAGTAGCACCTGGAAAGATACCAAACATCAGCAGTCATACTGTGATCTTCTAGCAAACCAGTACAATTCAGGAGTATCTTAACTTCTGATAATATAAGAGATGAACAATTGTCCCTTTTCTATATTTGGTATTTGGTATTGCATAATTTTTCATAAACACATATACATTGTGAAATAATGTTATTTATTTCATAGGTCACAGACCACGTCACTGGAGTGATGACCGTAATGTCTTATCTCAGTTGTCTGATTCAGACTTAGATGATTGTGAATTGCCTAATTATGAACATTTCTTCATGAAACTCAACAATACAGAATGAAATATCAGGGTCAGGCCATTCCATACCTGTGCACTCACTGCACAATGGTATGTTTTAATTATCTTCAGGTCAGAAAATTGCTAGAGCTTAAAGTAGAATGATGGGCTATACATTTTCAACGCAAGAGTGATGATCACCCCCTACAATTATTCTCAGTGGAGAATCCTTCCTATACATTTCACTGACTTAACTTCTACTCTGTGCTTTACTATTATCACAAAAGGTCACACTGTATCAAGCCACAATACTGCAGCAATCTTAGCTGCCTTTGAATTTTACCTTCAATCTTGATACCAAGGTCAACTCTGCAACTCTAATCACATAGTTAGTTGACACCCTAACTTTTCAAGCCTGGTTAAAAATTCAGCTATCACTGCTCATTGCCAGTGTTAAAGATCTCACTCCTTTAGATTTGTTGTGTATCTTCTTGTATTTCCAACACTGCCTTAGATGTTGGTTTTTGAAGTAGAGCTTTTAGCTTGCATTTGATTTATGGAGGTGTTAGTGATGCCAGTTGAACTGCATATATTATAATGTAAGTAATTTGATGTTTTGACATATGAATTTAATTTTGGCAATTGAAGAAGTGAATACACATCACTCACAAAAGTTTCTTTATGTGTATAGGTATTACTTTATTGTGAACTTCCTAAAAGCCAGCCATGGGAGCACAAGTCCCTAATCCCATCACTTCTGTCACTGAGACAAGGCTTGAAAGGTCCAGACCACTTGGCACTTCATAGTGAGAACCTTTCTACAGAGAAGGGGAGAGAATAGCAAAAAGAGCAAATGAATCTTCCAACAGTTTTGTTACATATTCTTTACACTTAGCCATTAAGACCACTATAATAGTATTTTTTATGACTTCTTACCTACTCTGTTCCTGTTCTGAGCTGTTTTGTTTATGGATCTCTAAGAATATAAGAATCGCATAAGAAATCTATATAAATCATCTAAGAAATCATAAAAATAATTTTGTTGGGATATTTAATCCAAAAGGAATAATTTCAGGAAAGTATTAAGCACATAAAATGTAATGCAGGGCTGGGAAGGTGGCCCAGTGGTAGAGCACTTGCTTTGCATGCATGAGGCCCTGGGTTTGATTCTTCAGCACTGCATATGCAGAAAAAAAAGCCAGAAGTGGTGCTATGGCTCAAGTGGTAGCTCACTAGCCTTGAGCTGAATACATATGTAATCTATTCTATTTTGAAAAGTACTGTTGTACCTCCCACTTATTCGTAGCATTTCTGAAATCTAAGTTCCTCTGTGTTTCAAGGTGGATACTTTTGCCTGTAACAATTATTGTTGTTGAACACATAACATCTGGCTACTTAGAAAACAAAAGATGTGAAACTACAGTAGCCAGATAAAGAACTTCCAGGACAATTCAAGGGCAACACATGTATTCTCTGTGTAGGTGAACATACTTATACTTGTAAGTGATTGAGTGTGTGTGCATATAGATGATCACTTGTTTATCTGTTGCTATAGTTTTACACATTCACTAGTAAAACAATATCATATATGTATATGCAGATCACAGTTTCCAAAATCCAGAGAACCACCTCCATGGGCATCACTTACTTATGTTGCTCTTTGGGTAATAAGAATGAAACCTGGAATTGTCCAGTTGTAGAGAAATTACGCAGTGATTCAAGCATTTGTCTTTCAATATGTTGCTTGTTCCCAACACTAAAATTAGGAAGACTGTTAATATATATGTTATATTATAATATATTATATATAATGTATAATATATTGCATATTATAATATATGCTATATATAATACCTGAGAGTAGTATATATTTATAAGGAAAATACAATAAACATATCAATGTCCATACTTTCCTAGCCATGATTAAGTTCAGTAGATTTAGGTGCATTACATCTCAATAGGAAAAGTCTACTGAAGTTCTGATGACCTTCAGCTGGATAAGGAGAATTCCTGTAAAAGAAGCCTCTCCTCAATTATGAGAAAAGATAAGTTTTGATATTTTTGGGTTTATTTGGGGTGGGGGGCGGTCATGGGGCCTGAACCCTGGGCCTGGGTGCTGTCCCTCACCTCTTCACCTCCAGGCTAGTGCTCTTCCACTCAAGCCATAGCACCACTTCTGGCTGAGGAATAGAACCCAGGGCCTCATGCATGTAAGACAAGTACTCTAACCACTGAGCACCTTCCCAGCCCAAGTTTGGTAGTTTTCGAGAAGAGGAATTTGGCATTTGCTTTGCATCCTTGATTAGTAATGAATAGGTATCGTTTTGCTCCAAATTTTGTCTCCTTTTATGTTCCCTAAACAGTTACAGGATCATCATTCCATCGCATATCTTTAAGTCCTTCTTTTATTTCTTTTATCATTATTGTTTTGTTGTTGTTGTTTTGCTGATGCTGAAGCTTGAACTCAGGGACTAGGCAGTGCCCCTGAGCTCCAAGCTAGTGTTCTACCACTTGAGCCATAGCACTACTTTTGGATTTTTCTTCCTGGGCTTGCTTTGAATCATAATACTCAGATACCACCCTCCTGGGTAGCTTGGATTACAGATGTGAGCCACCAAGGCCCAGCAAGTACCTCTCTTTTAGATATTATTCTAAAAGCTTCCTATCTATGGTCACTCCTAGATAGTAAATGGAACTATGCCAATAGTTCCTCCACACTCTCATCTTCTGTTATGACTATGGTGTGTCTTTTCCATCTTATTTTGAACCTACTTGACTGTTCTCTTTCTAATCCATGGTTCTAGGTGTGTTACTAATAATTACCTAAATTTAGTGGTTATAAATCCTAAATCACTAAAATATTAATTTCATTTAATTTTTTCCAATATGATTGTTTTTCTGTACAAATATGAGCTTATACTCAGCTTCTTGCACCTACCACTTGGCATAAGCAGAGCCTAGGCTTATTCTACCTCAAATGCAAGAGGTTAGCCAAATAATAGCCTACAGTATTCCTACCTAGGAGTCAGGACAAGTAGTTGAGTGCCTGAAAGAAGCAATGCATTCCTGGCATGGGAAGGGGTGGGAGAGACAAGAGCCTAGAGAGCAAACTGGCAGTCACAACATTTAACAACTTCTCCTTTGGGGAAACTGACCTCCTGCAAAGTGGTGGTGAGATAACACCTAGTGAATTTTCATATATGAAGAAGTTGTCATGTCTCAGTACAAAACTCACTTGTAGTCAAAGAGAGGGTCATTCTTTTGTGTCCTCCATAGGTCCAGTCTCACTTAATCTCCATTTTAGACTTTTCCCAGACTCTATTCCTACCAGAAGATCCCTAATGAGACGGAAAGTGTGATCTCTTGGCTTCTGACTGGCCCTGTGGGAATTGAGGCCACTTTTAGTTTTGAACCTGTTCCTCCTGACAAGGCTGTGGTGGGTGGTGGGAGAATTGTGCCCTAGTACCAAATCTCTTCAGAGAAAGCCAAGGAATTACAGATTCTGCCGGGGGGGGGGGGGGGCGGGGAGGTGGCGAGGTGCGTTTCTCCATTTCCACAGAGTTCAATTAATATCTGATTCTGAGGCCCAGGTGTAGGTCCTTCACCAGATCCTTCAAGCTGGAGTGAATGTTAGCTCAGACTCCAGGCCATCCTCATATTTCTCCAGATCTTTCTCATGAACAAAAAGGTCATGGGAGTTGAGTTCAGAAACAAGGAGAAATGAGAGTAGCAGAAGAATCATTGGCAGGGGGAGGAATTAGAAACTTAGGGTGAAAAAAGGGCTCAGAAAATCTAGAATCACTCACATCATTTGGGAACCACATCATAAAATTTGGAAATAAAAGTAATAAATTACTACCTAAATTAGTAACTCCACTGCTCTGACTACATTATAAGTGTTCTGCCAAAAGGTACTGTCCTAGCTCTCTTTTGATGAAAATGGAGCACATTCACAAAGTTCTGAGTATCTTCATCCATAGCCAGGTTGTTCTTACTCTCTACTTTTCTGTTACTTTCCATTGCTGGATTCTATCAGTGACACTTGAAAGTGTTATCATCTTCAGACATGTAATTACATTTTCTTTTAATCCATTTGTTATAAAAATAAAACAAATTATGGGGAAAACTATGTCTATGGTACATTTTCTTCCAAGGCATATTTGTTTTATGTTAAGTATTATTTTAATAGTTTCATTTTTAAAACTTGAGGAAAATGTTTTGTTACTATTAGCACTAATTATTGCACCTGTTTTTGTATTTTTCCATGTCTGTATGTTTGTTTTTAAGCTTCTAAAATTTTCTTTTCCCCCAACAGTTGCCTTCTTAAAATTTCTTCAAATTATAAACTATATATAATAGTCTTGTATGTGTTCATTGATATATTTAAATTTTGATCTAATATCCACATATTATAGGATATCTTCAACTTATTGTAATTGCTCTGAAAATCAATATGGAGGTCCCTCATTAAAGCAAAAACACAATGCCACAAAACCCAGTGAAAATAGGATTAGGTATCTATCCAAAAATATGTAGCAATGATACAGTAGAAACATTCACTTCTCACTGGGTGCCGGTGCCTCACACCTGTAATCCTAGCTACTCAGGAGGCTGAGATATGAGGATCGAGGTTCAAAGCCATCCTGGGCAGGAAAGTCTGTGAAACTCTTATCTTCAATAAACCACCAGAAAACCGGAAGTGGCACTGTAGCTCTAGTGGTAAAGCACTCGCATTGAGCTGAAGAGGTGAGGGACAGCACCCAGACCCAGAGTTCAAGCCCATGACCGACAAAAAAAAAAAAGCTGATAATGAGCTGAGCTGCTAGAGGTAGTTTCCTTAAAGATCTAAGAGCTAAAACTGGAGAGGCAAACCCAGAGCTCTGCACCACATCAGTCCACCATGCCAATTGCTTCTACCATACTACTAGCTACCCAGTTTGCACACTCGACATTTTTACGCTGATTGTGCCCCACAATCCCTCACAACTTTTACTCTTGCCCTTTGTCTATGCTTTCTTGTCCCTGCTAAACTGTTCTGGATGCCTGTCTTAGCTACCCCAACCCTTGCAAAGCTGTTGCTGCTACCCAATTTCCTGCCACTTCAACTCAGTTATTACAGTCACAATTACCCTTTCCCTGGTATCCTAGTCTCTGCTACTCTTTTCTGCTACCCATAATTCATAGCACCATGGTTCCACCCACCTGACCCCTGACACCCTTGTCTCTGATACCACATTCCCAAACAAAACAAGGGAAGAGTGGGCACAGATAGTCGACTTGCGTACTCCTCTTGCAGGCACATTGGGACGTTATTCCTCAGGTATTTAACACAAGGGACTTACTGGCGGTGGAAAGAAATGAGGTTACTCAGAGGTGGCTAATATTCAAGGATATCAACTGACAACTTGTTGCTAGGAAAAGAAAGCCCTAAAGTGAAAGTTAATGAGAAAAAATTTTACAAAGATATTGGGGATGATGCAATAGGTTTAGCTTAGTCCCTTCTACTAGTGATCTGAATTATTTTTTGACATAGATATGTAACTACTTTGCATTTTAAAAATTATATGAAGATGCACCTTTGTGTGGTACTTATATTAATTTATGAAATAGTTGCATATGATCACATTAATGATATTCAATATTTTATGTTCAATGTTATGCTCATGAGGCTGCCTTTGGCAATATGAATTGAGCTCTCTAACAACAAATGGAATTTCATTGTCAAATACTACAAGGAGATTACTGATGCTAGTACCAAAATGAAAGCTGGAACAAAAAACTGAAGAAAGCTGCAAGTTTGATGGGAAGGTGTCAGTGGTAAGGCTATGATGAAAGAAAAATTTTTCACCATGGAATCTTGGAAGAATAGAATGTGTTTTGTTGAATTACTAGCTTTTTAAACCTTCTTAGAAAGTAGAACATTATTTTTTATACTTGATTTTTGGTAGCAGTTTAATGAATGGTTTAACAAAAAAATTATCAAAATGACTTTGAAAATTAAATGATGTGAATTATCAGATTAACATTATACCTAAAGTTGCCCAGAGATGCAGGAAGATTGGATTCTTTTCTACTAAATTAATGGAATAAACTTCCTTTTGAATGGTTGGGCAGTCCATGACACTTGTTCCAAAACAAGAAAAGATACTGGAGAAAAAAAAAAGAGGAAGGAAACTCAAGGCAGCTGAAATTAGCATGCTCTCATTTAGAGTTTAATGTTTTTTTCTACAAAGAATAAGAAGTTCATCTTAACATAATAATTTCAAAATGGGTGTGCTACAGGATAGCTTGTAAATGTAATATTTAATGCTGTTGGATTACTTGAAGACAAATGTTTACAGAAAACTTTAAATTCCAGAAAAACTGTAATGTTCCATTAAACACCTGGAAGAAATATAATTTAAAAATTCATGGTTCAAAGCAAACCCTGGCAGGAAAGTCTGTGAGACACTTATCTCCAAACAGAAAGTGGCACTGTGGCTCAAGTGGAAGAGGGCTTCCCTTGAGCTGCAGAACTCAGGGATATGTTCAAACCCAGTCCCTGAGTTCAAGCCCCATGACTGACAAAAAGAAATTTAAAAAAATTAAAGCATTAGGGATGGGAAGGAGACTCGGTGGTAGAGTGCTTGTCTTGCATGAATTAGGTCCTGGTTTCAATTCCTCTGCACCACATAAGGAGAAAAATTGGAAGTGGTGCTGTGGCTCAAGTGATATAGCCTTGAACTGAAGAGCTCAGGGACAGTGCCCAAACCCAAAGATCAGGCCCCCCTACCAACAACAACAACAACAAAAATTAAAGCATCAAACAACCTGAAGAGGTTGTCCAGAATAATGAGTGCGGCATTATCCATTTACATGACTTAGTGACTTGAAACCTAGTTTACCAGGGGAGGTGGTGGGCAATTTGTGTCTTTGCCAAAACCTGCAAAATTATTTTGTACTTTCCCAAGCAGGGACAAAGCAGGGAATGGGGGGAGGAGGATAGGTGTTTGGCGGCCTTGCCTTTTGGTTCAGTGATTATTTTCTGGCTTCAAATTCAGAGAAATACTGCTTGCAATCCTAGTTGCATGGGGAATGAAGAAGCCATGCCCTGGAAGTGGTCTTTGGACTGTCCTAGGCCCGGTTCCAACCACCACTGGATAATCCAAGTCCCATTTCAGGACTAAGATACCTTGAAGACTACTGATCCACGGGGCAGGTGGACCTAACCACAGCCAGAAAAGGCAAAAAATTCAATGCCGAGGGCAGCACTGGAAATCTACAACAGGCAGAGATTTTTTAATATATTTTATTGTAAAAATACTGTACAGAGGGGGTTCAGTTACATGAGTAGGGTAATGAGTACATTTCCTATCGAGCATTGTTACCTCCTCGGTTTTTCCCCTACCATCGCTTCCTTCCCCACCTCTCCAACTCCTCCCTCTTCAATCCCTGCCTGACAGTGTAAATTCATTTTCTACATAGTGTCCTGTACATCTCTTCATCACAATGGGTCAACCTGCAGCCCCATTTAAGCATTTTGCTATATCCTTTCCACTCCCCAAATTTCAAAAGTGAATATACAAGATGAAGAACATTGGAATCAAATACAGTGAAAACAGGGATTATATCGTGGGTGGATGAACCTACAAAAGAATCACATAGTGCATTATAAGTATATTAAAAACAAAACCAAGACTGACTTGGGGTATATTTCACTGAACATCATCTTATATGGTCATAATGACATAACTTTTGGTCTTCTCTGCTTGTCCTAGACATGTACTAGTCCTTGCAAAATAAGGGAAAGCATGGGACCTATGTTTCTCTGGGCCTGGCTTACTTCACTTAATATAATTTTAAACAAGTCTTTCCATTTCCTAACAATTGGGGCAATGTCATCCTTTGTAATGGAGGCATAGAATTCCATTGTGTGTGTGTTTGTGTTTGTGTTTGTGTGTGTGTGTGTGTGCGTGTGTGTATCACATTTTCTAGATCCGTTCATCTACTGAGGGGAATCAGGGTTGGTTCCATATCATAGCTATAGTGAGTAATGCTGCAACAAACATGGTTGTGCTGGTAGCTTTGGTCTGACCTTGCTTGTGATTATTTGGGTAAATGCCCAAAAGTGGGAATGCTGGGTCATAGGGAGCTCTATGTGGAGTCTTTTGAAGAACTTCCATACTGCTCTCCAAAGTCGTTGAACAAGTTTACACTCCCACTAACAATGCAGTAGGGTTCCCGCCAGCATCTGTAATTATTACATTTCTTGATTATAGACATTCTAACTGGAATGATGTGCTATCACAATGTTGTCTTGATTTGCATTTCTTTTATGGCTAGAAAAGTTGAGCATTTCTTCATGTGTCTAATGGGCATTTTTATTTCCTCTTCAGAGAAATCTCTCTTTAAGTCTTTGCTGTTTCTTTGAGGATTTGTTGTTGGGGAATTTAATTTTTTGAGTTCTAAGTATATTTTAGATATAAGACCTTGTTCATTTTATGACTCATGAAGATCGTCTCCCAGTACGTGGGCTGTCTACAGTTCTTGTTAGCTTTGATCTTTGCCTTGCAGAAGCTCTGTTGTTTCATGCAATCCCATTTCCCCAACCGTTCTTTGATTTGTTTTGTTTCTTGTTCTCTATTAAAAAATTTTGGCGTGTGCTAAAGAGCCCTAGAGTTTCTCCTATTCCTTCATGTAATGTTTTCACGGTGTCTGCTTTAATTTTAAGGTCTTTTATCCATTTGGAGTTGATTCTGGTGCAGGGCAATATATACGGATCTAGTTTTAGTTTAACAGGTGTTTAACCAATTTTGCCAACACCATTTACAGAAAATGCTATCTTTTTTCCACTCCATTTTTTAGCTCCCTTGTCAAAGATTAAGTGGCTATAGGTGAGTGGATTCATTTCTGAGTCTTCAGTCCTTTTCCATTGGTCCTCAGGTTTGTTCTTGTGCCATTATCAAGCTGATCTTATTACTATGGCTTTTTAGTAGTTTGAAATTTGGAACTGATATTGCTTCAGCAATGTTCTTTCTGCTAAAGATTGACAAACCTAAAGCCAGCATTATAGTTAATGGCAAGAAGTTAAAATCATTTCTTATAAATTCAGGAATGAGATAAGGATGTCTGCTCTCTCCACTCCTCTTCAACTTAGTATTAGAATGCTAGCTGGGGCAAAAAGACAAGATGCAAACTTAAAGGGGATCCAAATACAGAAAGATGAAGTAAAACTATCCCTCTTTGCAGATGACATGATCTTGTATTTAAAGAACCCCATGGACTCCACTCCCAAGTTACTTGAGCTGATCAGAAACTCTGGCAAAATAGCAGAATATAAAATTAACCCTCGGAAATCAATGGCTTTCCTGTATTCCAATAATGATAAGAGTGAGGCTGAAAATAGGAAAGCAATACCTTCTTAATATCCGCAAAAAATACGTAGGAGTTAACTTAAGAGGTGAAGGACCTCTATGATGGAAAACCTGAAAAATAAAATTAAAGCAGAACTAAGGAAGTGGGAAACTTCTCACGTTTCTAGATTGGGAAGATTAACATAATGAAAATGGCAATACTGCCAAAGGCTCTATCCAAATTCAATGTGATACCTATCGATTTCCCAATCTCACTTTCAATGAAATAGAAGAAGCAATCCAAAAATTCATATGTAAGAATAAAAGACCCTGAATAGCAGAGAAAATTTTTGTGATTCTCATTTTGTATTACCACTTTCATTCTACAAAGTAATCTATGGATTTTAACTTTCTTCCCTCCCTTTGGATAAACCTCACAAAACCTTGCCTATAGCTCCCAAGACAAAAACTCTTAGGTCTGGACAATTGTTCCCAGATAGTGAATTACTTAGTTGTATTTTGAACGCATAAAACATGCATATAAAACTAGCACACTTTGATCTCATGAGAAAACTGACTTTTTCCCTCTCTCAAATTCATTTCCTGATAGGCATTTTTAGAAAGAATCTATTTTCCTTTTTAGATGAAAGGCTTGTAGGAAACTATGTTCATAATCTGGCTCTTCCTCCTGCACCTCAACACGTAAAACACAAATTTCACAAAGCATTTATAAGAAACAATACAAAAACCAAACACTGGGAAATGCTCAGATGCAGAAAGTTTTACAAAACCCAGAATATAACTCTGCTGTCTGAGGCTGGGGCTCTCTGTGTAAATTAACAAACCCCAAAAGAGCAGCCAGGAGTACCGGACATGAGTGTCCCTGGCTGATACTCCATGGACAAGGAGCATGGAGGGGCATGCTGAGCCTGCAAGAGAATGTCTGGAGGAAAGTTTCCCTGCCAGCCTGAGTACAAAAGTTGCCATCACCCCACCTGGGCCTGTATTTCTTGTCTTCTCCCCACAGCTGAGCACAATCGTCCCCTGCTCCATGGAGGATACTGTACAAACTGATCCCCAGAGTGGCTTCTGTTTTGTCTGCAATCCTTCCAAGGTGGGTGCCCCCCCATGTGTACATGCTCTCAGGGGCTGATCCTTAGGGCCCAGGCCCATGGGGCTTGTGGGTGCTAGATGTGGGTCAGTGGCACTGTGTCATTCACGCAGCAGCTTCCCTAGTCCAACAGTAGGTACACCCTGATATTCTCCCACAGTCTCAGGTGAGGTGCCCAGAAGCACCCGAGTTGGGTAGGCTGCCACTAGGATCCTACTTCATCAGAGGGGCCAAATGAAGTGGCTGCTGCCTGAATTACTAATTATTTTATGGAGCAGTTATAAACAAATTGATACATATTACTCTATGATATATAATGCTATATCCTGAGTCTCTAGTCTACAAAATCATTGAACTTGATACTAGCAAGAATGTATTTTATTGTATGTGTTTATAAGGCCATAATTGCAAACTGAAATGAAAGTACAACAAAACTCTTCTCCAAAAAACACATTCTAAAATCAAAGAATTTGAAAAAAATTGTATGTAAGTAGTGCAAATGAAATTATACTAAGATAGTAAAATACACACAAAAATATTACATTCGTTACATTCAAAAGTAAAATAAGTAAGTACAGAAAGAATTCCTACTGGATAAAAAATATTACAGTGGTTTAACAGGTGGAAGTGATATAGGTTATATGTTTTCTTTTTTTTCAGAGTTTAATTACTTTATTATCTTTTGAGTTTTTTAAATGCTTAGATGTTTATATCTTTGCAAGTTCTTCTTCTTCCTCCTCCTCCTCCCCTTCCTCTTCTTCTTTTTTTCCTCTTCCTCTTCCTCCTTTTCTTCTTTTTGTTCTTCTTTTTTTTTTATTTGTGAACATACTGTACAGAGGGGTTACAATTACATGGGCAGGATAATGCGTACATTTCTTACCAAGCATTGCAGCCTCTTCCTTTTGTTTACCCTTCACATCCCTTCCCAGCCTCCCCCCTCCCCCCATATGTTTTCTTTTTAAAAAATTATTTATATCTCCCTATTCTGTTTATCTTAGCGAAGGAAAACGTTAGAAAGCAGAAATTATATGTGGCATCTCTTACTTCCAGTACTACAAAGGAGAGTGGCACTTCCTAATGGGAGTCCTGGGATGACACCCACACCCAAGCCCATGTAGACCCATCAGAGGTCCCTGTGGTGACCCTGAGGGTGTCTGGGACACCGCACTGCTGCGGCAGCAGGTGTAGTACTTGTTGTGGTGGGCTGCATCCAACAAGGCTCTATCAGTGACCAGACCAAGCAACCCAGCCTCAGGTGCCAAAGCCAAGAGGTAAGGCAGGGCAGACCCCAAGTCCTGCCTTCCATCTGTGTGGCCTGCATTGCCAAGGCCTGACCCATTCCTGCTTTGGATCCCAATGAGGGTAGGGGATGAGCCCATTGCTGCCAAAGGGAGCATCCCCGGAATGGCACCCAGAGCTGGGTCCATGTGGACCAGAAGGACAATGGAGGAGGCTACACAGCAAAGCCAAAGGGGCTTTGGGCTCCCGGTGCTGCAGCTGGTGCACTGCAAGTGCAGGCTCATCTGGCACTGATGGGCATATGCAGGAATGGCCCCACACCCGAGACCACAGGGACCAGAAAATGGAGGTCCGTGGGGATGCTGAAAGGGCTCCAGGGTGCTCAGCTGCCACAGCTGTCACAAGCCCACTGGCAGAGGGGCCAGCATATGACTCTTGTCCCCAGACTGCCCTAAAGTCTGAACCAAGGCTGGGCTGCCTGGCCCCAAGGAGGTGAACTGTCCACCAAGCCTTCCTTCTCCTGTGGACTGTGCAGTGTACAAACATGGTGTCCTCCACCCCACACCCATAGGGGCAGGCAGTGACCCCACAACAGAGTCTCACTGGGATGGCACTTGCACCCAGGACCACCGCAGACCAGTACCAGCACACCTGGCAGAGGAGAGGGCAGCAGTGGACTCAACTCCAGCCCCATGACTGCCAGATCCTGGGTGAAATGGAGCAAGTGAGAATGGGAAGGGAAGTGGGCAGGGTGGGCAAGGCTCATCTGGCAATGCTGGGGAGCATGCACACACATATCCCTTCACTGCACATCCACCACAAGGGAGGGGGCCCAACTTCTCAACGGGTGACCTGAGGAGGCCCCACACCTACAGGGACTACAGAAATGGAGGTTCACGTGGTGATATTGAAAGGGCTCCAGGGTACAGCCTTGCTGCTGCACTGAACAACTGGCAAAAAAAAAAAAGGAAAAATGACCACTAAAACTTTTCATCAATGATAACATACTTTCAAAACAGTTTTACTTTCCTCTTGTCCTATATTTTTGCATGGTGCCATCTGAATTAATCAGAAATCTCCAGGATTTCTTCATGCACAGTAATACAAATAAATATAGCTTCTATTCTTTTTTGAATTAAGGGAGGTTGCATTTAGTTCTTTCCCATGTTTGATTCATGAAAAAGAAATCCTGAAGTGTATCTGTAAAACACAAAACTCGAGTTACCCAGAGAAATAATCACATGATTAGTGGGTCAGATGATATTTCATCTTTGCATTTCTTTAGAAAACTGCATACTTGGAAGTGGTGCTGTAGCTCAAGTGGTAGAGCACTCACCTTGAGCTGAAGAGCTGAGGGACAGCACCCAGGCCCAGAGTTCAAGCCCCACGACCGACCAAAAAATTAAATAATAAAAAAAAGAAAACTGCATACTTGGGGCTGGGAAGGTGGCTCAGTGGTAGAGTGCTTGCCTTGCATGCATGAGGCCCTGGGTTCGATTCCTCAGCACCACATAAGCAAAAAGATAAAAGCCGGAAGTGGCGCTGTGGCTCAAGTGGTGGAGTGCTAGCCTTGAGCTGAGGAGCTGAGGGACAGCGCCCAGGCCCAGAGTTCAGGCCCCACGACAGGACCCCCCCGCCAAAAAAAAGAGAAAGAAACTGCATACTACTTTCTACAATGAGAATATTATCCTATATTTTGACCAAGAAAGTACAAAATTTCCTTTCCTCCACACTCTCATAACATTATTGCCTTCTGAGTTTTTTAAAGGGCAGGTTTTTACTATGTGCAGTACCCCAGACTGGCCTTAGAATCAAATCCTCTTACTCCAACCCCCTAAATGCTTGGAATTACAAGCCTTTACCACCAAAAACTCCTTTGATTTTTTTTGATGAGTTATAATAGTTATGAAGTAATATCATAATTATTTTGAGTTGCATTTCTTTAATGGCTTTTGTTCAGAAAGCATTAAGCCAGCATAGAAGTGGTATTAAACACAACTTTGTAAACACACTGGTGATTTTCAGGGCTCTTTGGAAAGCATGTCTATTCAGAACTTTTGTCCATTTTAAATCAAGTTTCTTTTGAGTCTCGTCTTTAATGTCTCTATACAAAATCAATACTTAATTCAAAATAGTACAAAGGAAAAATTAAGCAACTCCTAACATTTTTCACTTTTCAATAAAATGATATTGCTTAAATCATTTTCTGTTTATGCTTGAGACTATACAACTCAATTTGGTTAGACCTTTTACAAAGCATTATGTACTTTATTTATTTTATGTTGATTGCTCTTTCCAAATCCTGCGTGTTTAATTTTGGTTTCTTTCAGTCTCATGTAGTTCAGATTTCAAACTGAAGAATAAATGGAAGGAAACAAGAAAAAAAGAGTTATTCTCATCTGATGATGCCTCTACAAGAATGAGGAAAGAATTCATCCTGCTAAGGGTCTATGATAGGATTTCAAAAAGAGAATTCATTCTTCTAGGTTTTCCCTATCTTTGTGATGTACCTTAAATTATATAAAACAAAATATACTGCTGAGATACTCTTATGTTTTATCAGTTTTGTACATTTTCATATGGACTTCACATCTGTCTACAACATTCCTTCTTTATAATGTCCCTGATATTTTTACACTATCAAGACATAAGATAACCAGTTTGATTTACAGCATGAGAAGTTATCCACCTGGCTTCTTTGGAAGCAGAGCATGGTCAATAGATAACATTACTTCTGGTTGCTCACTACACGTAATGGTTTCTGTAATACATTTTATTTAGTATTTAAAAAACAGTATTAAAAAAAACTGTTGCTAAACTCAAAGCTCATTCATAGAAGTTTATGTTAAGTTTTTCACAAGTTTTATTTCTCTTAATTCTTAAGATGACATTTGCTATAATGCTAATGTTATTACCATTTAAGTATTGGGAAAAATTGTAATTAAAGGCACTAAAGGCATGGCCCAAAGACACACAGTGAAGAAGGAAATGAGAAAAGTTTCCAAAAATCTTTCAGCAATACAGAAAAGGTAGGTAAAATCTCACCATTCTCTTACACTCTAAATTCAATATTCATATTGCTCAAGAAATAATAGCATAGCAAATATTGCCCATGATGATTGTTTTCTGTCACAATTCGTCTTCAACACAGACTGTGTTCATGACATTGTGTTATCATGCACAGAATTGAGCTGATACATTGAGTTTCAAAGACAGCCAAATTTCTTCTGTCCTACAGTTCCATTTTTCTTTTAAAAAAGTACCAAAACTTTAAACTTTCTGTCTTTTAAGAATCCAAAAGAGAAGGGAGAAGGGCTGGGATGTAGCTCAATGGCAAAGCGCTTGCCTAGCAAGTGCGATCCCCAGTACCAAAAAAGAAAAGACAAAAAAAAAAACAAAAAGAATCCAAAAGAGAAATAAATTCACATTTAATTTAATAAATTCACCTTTACTTTTAAAGCAAAGTGCTTTAAAAGTAGGAGATGATAAAAACAGGCCCCCATGAAGTAAATTTTCTTCTACTTTTAAAATTATTCTGAAAACCTTGTGCTGGTTGGTCACACCTGTAATCTTGTTTACTTGAGATATCTACTCAGGAGGCTGAGATCTATGGATAACAGTTGGAAGCCAATCAGGGCAAAAATATTTTTGAGATTATTTTTCAAAAAATTTAATGAACTGGCAAAAAGCCAGGAGTGGAGATGTAGCTTATATAGTAGCTCACCAATCTAGAGAGGAAAGGCCTAGGAAGACGTTAAAGCCCTGAGTTCAAATTCTGCGCACTCCAACACACTTGTGTGCACGCGTGCACACATACACATTTATTCAAAATACGCTCGTGTCAGTGGTTTGCATTAATTTATTTGTTAATGATATTATATGGATAAAATAAGGGAAATAAACTCTTCAATCTCAGAACATTTTTATACATTTTTTATTTTAAAAATACTGCACAGAGGGGTTACATGAGCAAGGTAATGAGTACATTTCCTAACAAGCATTGTTACCTCCTCCTTTATTTTTCCCCCACCATCCTTTCTCTCCCACCTCCACAAGTACACTCCACTCCCCCTCTCCCCTTCCCCCTGCCTAAATTGTAAAATTCATTTTTTCAACATATTGTTTTGTGCATCTCATTGTTACAATGCGTCAACCCATATCCCTATTTAAGAATTTTGTTGTTTTCTTTCTTCCTCTCCCCAAATTAGAGAAATGTATATACAAGATGTAGGCACACCAACTTCAAATACAGTGAAAAAAGGGGTATAGCATGGTTGAGGAACATACAAAGAAAAAAAATCACATCGTACAGTATAAGTATGTTAGAAATAATAGCAAGATAGAATCACTTGTGTACCTATCTTGGTGTTCGTTTAGCTTAACATCATCTTATCTAGACAAATGCACATAGCTTATGACATTTTCTGATAATCCCGGACATATATTAATTATTGAAAATAAGAGAAACCATGGGACCTATGTTTCTTTGGAGTTGGCTTACTTCACTTAATAATTTTTTTTCCAAATCTTTCCATTTCCTAACAAATTGGGCAATGTCATTCTTTCTGATGGAGGCATGGAATGCAATTTTATATATTTACCACGTTTTCTTGATCCATTCATCCACTGAGGGGCATCTGGGTTGGTTCCATACCTTAGCTATGGTAAATAATGCTGCAATAAACATAGTTGTGCTGGTAGTTTTAGTATGGTCTTGTTTGTGATCCTTTGGGTAAATGAACAAAAGTGGGATTGCTGGGTCATAGGGGAGCTTTATGTGGAGTCGTTTGAGGAAACTCCATACTGCTTTCCAAAGTGGTTGAAGAAGGTTACACTCCCACCAAGAATGCAGTAGGGTTCCCTTGTGGCACCATCCCCTCCAGCATTTGATTTTGTAACAATATGGATTGCTTCACGAATTTGCGAGTCATCCATGTGCAGGGGCCATGCTAATCTTCTCTGTATCATTCCGATATTAATGTATGGGCTGTCGGGTTAAGCACAGAACATTTTTTTATATAGAAGGTGTTATTGATTTTCTTAGTCAATTCCATAAAAAAGTAAGTTCAAAAGAATTGTCATGAAATTTTAGAATCATGCATTTCTTACACAAGCACATATTTTTGATGTTGGCATAATTTGTGGAGGGGAAGGGAAAAATGTTTAAATAGGAATACAGGTAGATCCATTGCAACAACGAAAGGAACTTTACAACTTTGGCATCTCTACTACTACTATACCAGCAGATTGTAATTTGATTGCTTATTTTGAGGTAGTATCACTATGCCTGGGCCTGCTTGGACTGTGGTCCTCCTAACACAAGCAAAACACATTGCACCCAGCAAATGGTAGAGTTTCTGAAACTTCTTTTTTTGTCTGGGCTTGCCTGGAACTGCAATTCTCTAATCTCTGTTTTCTAAGTAGATAATATTACAGATTTGAGTCAGTAAAAGTATACAATTTCAAGATATCTTGATATTACCTATATTTGTGCTTAACATATATAGCTAACCTTAATTTTCTCCCTCTTTTGTTTAGTACTCTGAGTTGAAAACATTGACTTTCTTGATATACATCCCATCACAATCCAAAAAATCTTCCAAAAAGTTTATGTCAAGAATCAGGGAAAAGAAGGCTTCAGGTTGGAAAAAAAAACACTGATCCTTAACTTATAATTGCAGTATATTTATAGTGTTAGTCAATACTTTCTGAACTATGAGAAGAAATGGAAGACAGAAATGTGAAAGATGTCAGGTTTCTGTGGAATTTCTGTAGTTCATGTTATATTCTTCCTTAAAACTTGCTTTATTAAAACCCTCTGAGTGGATATTGGTTGGACTGATTGGTAACCTTACTCAAGAAATGAAGCTGATTTTAGAAGGCTGATGATTTGGTAAATAAAGCAATGATGAAAATGAGCACAGATATTGTCACAGAATGAGCCGACAAGGTTCATTGAGGAACAGCAAAACAAAGCAGTTTGAAGTCTGATGATGCACATTGAAACATATATAGATAGATACATATATGTATACATATACAAACATACATGAAAAAGTATATATCCAGTAGAATCCAGAGAAAGTTGGTGTGACAAGTATTAAACTATGTCAAACTGGTTGCAGGAAAGGTCCAGTAAAATATCAATAGTTTAGCATCGATTTTGCATAGATTTCTAAAGGATGAAAATTCTTCCCTCATTTTATACTTTACAAATATCCTTAGTATGTTTTAAGTTTTTTTTATATTGTAGTTGGAGCATCTATATAATGCAGAGAATTGGAATTACATAAAGTATGCAACATGAATAGGCCAGCCAGAATAGGAAAGTTAATTAGATTCTTATTTCCAATTAACCACCAGGAGAAATGGAGTTCCAGTTCAAATTATATGTAGAGCACTGGCCTTGAACACAAAAGACCAGTCAGGCAGTGAATTTAAGCCTTAGGATCTACAGAAACAAAAACACAAAATATAACTTGGAGTTAGATATTTTATAATGAAGCATTTTTATATACTCTACATTGTTAGAAGGTCTAGATTTCTGTGTTAGCTTTATAACCTATCATAATAAGTGATATTGTCCATTTATTAAGCAGAAAGGCTTACTCAGATTTATAAGTTTGAAGGTTTCAGTGTATGTTCAGTCAGTTTTATTGCTTTGGTAGCCTGTGACAAGACAATGTCAAGGTGAGGAGTATGTCAAAAAGAAATGTTTTTGACCTAGAATGATTAAAAGAGAAAAGCAGAAAGTGGATGAGTGTGCATGTTCTCAGAGGTTTCACTCTGACGAACATTATCTCCAGAAGAACTATTCAGGTATTCTCCACAGTCTGGGAGGAAATGGAAAGTCATTTTTTTTTAACACATAGGTGTTTCTGGGGCATTCTAAATTCAAATGGCAACATCCTCACCAATGATAATGAATTGTCCAGGGGTGGAAGCAACTAGATATTGCTATAAATTCCAATCAGATCTCAGCAGACTATATATTTTATGGAATTCCTATTAAAATATTTTCTTGCAGACTGACTGGGTCTTCATACTACACATGTGTATATCTGTGTGTATGTGTGGGTTTGAATAAACTAATATAGCAATGTAGCAGATTAAAGTATTAGTAAGGCCTTTCTCTTCTCATAGCATGAAAGCCTGCCACAATTCCCAATCAAATCCCATTCAGGATTCAAACATTAATGTTGTCCCAAAAGTTCTGTATGCAAACCCAGGTACATTCACTTCATTTAAGACGGCAATGATATATGAAAATTCTAAGTCTTCCATGGAAAAAAATTATATTGAGCGAAGTTAGCCAGGCCCAAAGAAATTTAGGTCCCATGGTTTCCCTTAATTGCAATAACTAGTATATGTCTGAGTCATGCAGAAAAGGTCAGATAAGTTGATGTTAGGGAAATGAACCCTAATATATGTATTCATTTTTTTTTCTTTCAGGTGATTGTTTCTAACACATTTATAAGATTACTTCTTTGTTGCTTTGTAGGTCCCTCCCCCATGGTATAACCCCTGCTTTCACTGTATTTGAGGTTGATATAATTTGTGAAGGGGAAGGGAAAAAAGAAATGTTTAAATAGGGGTACAGGTGGATCCATTCCAACAAGGAGATGTACAAGTCATTATATGGAAAAATGAACTTTACAACTTTGGTGGGAGCGGGGAGGAGGATTGGGTGAAGGGATGGGGGGGACAACGGAGGAGGCTACAATGCTTGATAAGAAATGTACTCATGATCTTGCCCATGTAATTGTAACCCCTCTGTACAGTATTTTCACAATATAAAAAGGAAAAAAGAAAAATTTAAGTCTTCCCATTATGTTGTCACCAAGGAAACATGTACAATATTTCCTTAAAAAATATCTAGATTGTAGAACACTTTAGCCAGAAAATTGAAGGAGTATACATTACAGGATTTAATTTAAATATTTAGTCACTGAAATGGATATTCTATATGCACAACTTAGAGCCCTTTCCAAATACATAATTGCAAACCTCATCTATTACCATCTTCCTTGAAGACAGTCCTTGCTGAAAACAAACCAAATGTGGTAAACCAATTAAAATGTACGCCATTGTCAAATGCTGTTGTTTTAAAGCATGGAAGTGATAGAACAATTAATGCCAGTGAGCAGCTGGTTCTAAGGAGTATGGAAAGTGATTACTTTGGACTCTAGGTGGAAAAATCCACAGATGTTTCAGAATGTGCTTCGTTTTGGCATTTGTGAGATATATTTTGGAAAGCACAGTGAATGAAAGCATGTTGTTTTATAAAGATTTGCTGAATGACAAACCAGGGAAAGAAAACTTATTGAAATGTTTCAAATGAGAAGACAGACAATAGGGTGGGTAAGATGTGGGATTCAGCTTTAAATACGGACTGAAGCAAACCAAAGAATGGGAAAATTTTTTTCCTTAAAAGCTTTCTGGGTGTATTGTACACTATAATGATGAAATGATCATTTCTTTGGAAAAGTCATGAAAAAACACTGTCACCTGTTGAATTTCTTTATAAAGTGAATCTTAAATGACAAGAATGAAGAAATTTAAATATATTAATAAAACATTATCAAGTATTACTTTAATTTTTGATTAAAAGTTAAAGCAAACCGACAGACTATTAGTCCATTAAGATTTATGTTTCCTGTCATATTTGTTTTCCTTTTGTTCCTCTTTTTTGGGTGGTGATTTTTTTTTTCAGAAAGGCAACCTAGTCTTAACCATTACTCACAAAATTTATGTTGTCATAGAATCAGTTTTTTTTATTAAATTAAGACAATAGTAGGCTCATTTTATGCCAAACCAAAATATAAACACCAAAAACATTTTTCACTAAAAAACCACTCATAAAAAATCATGAGGGGGGAAAAGGCTCAGGAAGACCTGTCTAATCCAGGTGCCGGAAGAAAGGCTTAGGAAAACACCTGAACATGTGGCATCCCAATGCAGGGCAGCTGGTGCAAAATGCAAGTATCCCATACATGGGATGCCCTGGAGGTTCCAATCCTGGGTGTCCACCTCCTTTGTTCCCACAACCTGTAAATCCGGCCATTCTTCCTGGTCCTGTTCCCGGGTGTCCCTTTCCTCCAGGACCTCCCCAGGGGAACCCAGCTTTCCCTCCATGTGGGCCCTCTTACCCTGTGCCACAGCCACAGTATGCAGGATACCAACCCTCAGGTCCTTACCCTCCCCATGCCCACCACCTGCACCTGGCATGTGTCCTGTGAATCCCCTGGCTCCTGGCATAGGCCCACAAGCCACAATGGACAAGAAAACACTGAAGAAAATGAAGAAAACACATAAAATGATGCCCAAACACCACAAGCATCGCAAGCATTCCTCCTCTTCCTCCTCCTCTTCCAGCAGTGACTCTGACTGAATTCAGGGCCTGGACCCTCCCCTCAAGTCTCACCAGTTTTGCTCTCATCAAGCTTCTGCTGCAGTGTTGTACTAGGGGGAAATTAGCCCTCTGATACCCAACCCACCCTCATCTGAGCCTTACCCTGCTGTTCAGCCCTGACAGGCTAGGGAAATGGATAAAGTATTTCTGTGGGCTAGTAAAGACCATCTCCTTCCTGGTTGATCGATCTTTTGTTTTTTTTCTTTTTTCTTTTTCTTTTTGGTTCAAGACTGGGACTCCAGCTCAATACCTAATGCTTTTACTCATTGGCTGGCACTCTACCAATTGAGCCATGCCTCCAATTCAAGAGCTGAAGACTTTAACAGAGGAGGAGTTTTTTGAAGGTGGTGAAACCTCTGAGCTAAATGCTGAAGACAAGTTTAAATTCTGTAAAATGTGATTTTTTTCCTTCCATTTCCATTTGTAATACTTGTGGTTGGTGGAAATTTCATTATAATTAAAAAAACGGTACTTTTTTAAACTAAAGGTAGCATACTAGGATCATTTAGAGCTAGATATGTTCCCAGCAGGCCTCTTAATGATTTCATTAACTGCAAGGCTGCCTTGATTCAAAGCAAGAGTCCATTTGGTTGATGAGCTTTCTGGAAATGTAATCTCTACTCCTTAGCTCAACATGCTAGCTCAGGTCTTACTCTCATTTTCCAATTCTCAGTCCAAATAAAGCTATTTTTTTCTGGTCAAAAAAAATCATGAGGATTTGGGGGAAGATGGAGGAGGAGAAGCTGGAGGGTAAACAAGCTCTTACATAGAAAGCAGTTTTAATGTTCCAGTGAACAGTCCTAGGCTAGAGAGTCACACCAAGTGTGCCATCACAGTACAGAGAGTTTGGCCAAAGAGGGAAAATCCAGGCAAGATGACAGATCTGAGCACTTGCCAGTAGCCACAGCTGAGGTGGCATTAGGGACAGCGCCAGTGGCTGTAGCCCCCATCCCTACAGAGAGAATCCACGACAAAGGCCCCAGATGTGGCCAGTGAGCAGATTCTACTCAACACCAGCAAGAACTAACAAGGAGCAGATATCTTCATCCTGCAGATCACAGACCAGAGACGACACAGGAACCAACACTCTGGCATGAGTAGAATCCTGACATCCTCACTCCTTCTCAGGGAGCAGAGGAGGGAAGGCCACCCATCCCCCACTACAGAAATCTCCATCTAAGATACTGACCTCCACAGGGCTGAGCAGATAGCTCCAACTCAGGCCTTGGAAGAAAAACAAAAGAGTCATTTAGTAGGTCACAGGAAGTAGACATGACCTGCCAGGCTCAGCTCCTCCCAGGGGAATGTCACCCCACCCAGCCAGTAGAACCAGTGTCCTCAGAGGAGTGATTTCCTTCACAGGGTAAACAGAGACAGAGGCTGCCCCTCCCTACAGCAGCCTAGACAAACAATTGAAACTCAGTAAAAAAAAACCAAAACCCTGAGAATGGGTTCCATGAGTGTTTCAGGAATTGCCCCACAGGGAAAAGCTACTATTTGCGAAAGGCCTTAACCCTACCTCATCACAGCATTTCCACACTGGAGGAAACAGTCATCTCCCTCTTTTGTGATACTCAAAGCAGATCTCCCTTCCACGGAATAGCCTTAGAAGAGGATCACAAAATCCTGGGTAAAGCAGAGCGTTTTTCTGCCAGCACGAAAAAAATTGACTTAAGAAACCAGTCAAGCAAAAGGAAAACCAAACACCACAAGCACACCAGAGACTCCACCAAGAGACTGGTTATGGTCACAGGGGAGATACAGGGTCTTCCCATTCTCCCCCACCCCCCGAAAAAAAACCCCAATTTTTTAACCTTTTTTTTCAATTTTTATGTTTTAAAAAAGTGATGTTAATAATTTTTATTTATGATGTGTGTGTGTGTTTGTGTGTGTGTGTGTGTGTGTTTAATCTCTTTTGACATTTTGGTCCTTTTTATTGTTTTCATTTTTTTCTCTCTCTCTTTTTTGTTTGACTTAATTGCTGTTCAGCTTATCCCCAGATATATACCTGTGGTCAATTATTAGATCTTATCCCCCATTGTGTACATACTTAATCCTGAAATTTATTACTCGATTCAAAATATTTTAGGCTTAATTTCTTTAATAGCAGTATTTTCTCTTTATACCAATATAATTTTCAATTAACTAATTTTAATTTTCTTTTATTTTTTAGTTTTTCATGTTTCCTTTCTATCCCTCCTCTCATCTCATCCTATCCTTTTCTTCTCTCAATATCATTTCTTTAAACTTACATAATTTTTTCTTTCACTTCTTAGATTTAAATTTTTGTTTATCCATTTTTCTTTATTTTTAAAAAATCTCTCTTCTATCATTCTGTCCAATCCATTTCACTCTCAGAGATTAGGATTTAGTTAAATTCACTCTCCTTTTACCTCTCCACATCCCTCTAATCCTATTTATCTCCACATTCTCCCTAAACCTAATAATTTCTGGTGTGTCAAATCCTTTTTGCTTTTATTAACCCATTAGTCCATGGTTGTTTGAGGATGAATAGATTGTATCTGATGAACTAGATTGTATCTGCAGCCATTTTGACTGTGCAACTACAGGACTCCGGTTGATGCTTGCCTTAAAATAGTGGTCTAGCAAAAAATTGGTTTTACTTTCATACCAAATGGGCAGAACAAGCTGGAAAACACAAGAAAAATGGCAAGTCCAGGTATATGAATTCCCACTCATGATAATCAGTTGACAGAATACTTAATGAATAATCCAGAAGAGAGTTCCCAAAAAGCTCTACAAGCACTACTGGTAAACATGGTGAATGAATGGATTGAAAACTTGTAAAGGACTCAGTGTGAGTGTGATTGAGAGCGAGAGGGGGCAAACCAAAGATTAATACAGGAATCTTGTGAGCATGAGGAAGCTACTCAAAGATTAATACAGGAATTGTATGAGCAGGTTGAGAACAGTCAGAGAAATACAGAAATTGCATGAGAAAGCTGAGACCAGTCAAAGAGAAAGACAGGAATTGCATGATTGTGAGGAAGCTGTTCAAAGAGTAATACAGGAATTGCAAGAGAGGAATGAGAATAGAGCAAGATCAATAAAGGCATTCATGGAATCCATGAACAGACAGCTGAATGAATTCAGGGAGACTACAAAGGGAATGCTCAATGGAGCCCAAGAAAAGTAATGGGAGTCCAAGGAAACCATAATGAATCAACTAAGTGATTTGAGAAGAAACACTGACCAACAAATTAAGGAAGTAAAGTTTATACAAGACCTAAAACAAAGCTCCAACAAAGAATTTGAAGCCATCAAAGCCAAACAATTAGAAGGAAAAGAAATAAAAACAAAGTAGAAAGTCTTGACAGTTGGTTAGACCATGCAGAAGATCGAATCTTGGGCATTGAAGACAGCCTAGATATTATAGAGAGAGAATGTATAATTATCCAAGACAAATCCAAGAGATATGATAGATATATTCAACATTTGGAAAGCACCATCAAAAGGCCTAATCTGAGGATAATGGGTATAGAGGAGCACCTAGAGACAGAAGTTAATGGTTTAGGAAATTTATTTCACAGAATTGTAGCAGAGAACTTCCCAAACATGCAAAAAGATAGGCCTATTCAGATACAAGAAGCTTTTAGAACCACCAAACAAGACTTACAAAAGATACTTGAAGATGTCCTACACATAGAAAACCAACAAAACCACAATAAAGGCCAAGAAACAGGCTCCAAGGGAATAAAATAATCACCAATGGGTCATGGAAGAGATTAGAAAGGAAATGCAAATGTTCATGATATTCCACAAAAATGAACACATAAATTACCAGCTCCTCTGGGACACAGGAAATGCAGTAGTCAGAGGCAATTTTATAACTCTGAGTTCATACATCAACAAATTAGAGAGATCTGAAACCAACAATTAAAAGAGACATCTGACCCTCATTGAAAAGAGCAGCCAATTATCTCTTTCAATCCAGTGGATTGAAAGAAATAATTAAAATTAAATCAGAATTAAACGAATTAGAATCCAAAAAAATCATAGAATCAACAAAACAAAGAGTTGGTTCTTCGAGAAAATTAACAAAAATTGACAGACCCTTAGCAAATCTTATTAGAAAAAGAAGAGCACACACGGAAATAAACAAACTCAGAAATGTGAATGGAAACATCACCACAGAAACAACCAAAATCCAGAACATTATAAGGGAATACTTCTCAAACCTTTATGCTAATAAGTTTGAGAACCTGGTAGAAATGGACCTTTTCCTAGCAAATATTGACATGCCAAAACTAAACCAAGATGAGTTAAATCAAATTAACAGGCCCATATCAAGCATTGAGATAGGAGCAGCAATAAGAGCACTCCCATCTAAGGACCAATGGATTTACAGCAGAATTCTACAAGGCCTTCAGAGCAGAGCTCACACCAATACTCCTCCAACTCTTCAATGAAATTGAAAGAGAAAGCGCATAATGGGACTCATTCTATGAAGACATCATAACCCTCATCCCAAAACCAGGCAGAGACTCATCAAAGAAAGAGAGCTAGAGGCCCACTTCTTTGATGAACATTGATGAAAAACTTCTCAACAAAATTTTGGCCAATCGACTTCAAGAATTCATCCAAAAAATCATACACCACGATCAAACAGTATTCATTTCAGGGAGGAAAGCTGGTTCAATATACACAAATCAATTAATATAATTCATTACATCAACAGGAGCAAAGATAAGAACCACATGGTTATCTCAATAGATGTAGAAAAAAGCGTCTGACAAGTTCCAAAACCCCTTTATGATGAAGGCTCTGGAAAAATAAGGAATCCAGGGAACATTCCTCAATACAATAAAGGCTGTATATGACAAACCTTCAGCCAGCATTATACTTAATGGTAAAAAAACTAAAGCCATTTCCTCTTAGGAACTAGACAAGGATGTCCAATCTCTCTACTTCTCTTCAATTTAGTATTAGAATGCCTCATTACAGCAATAAGTCAAGATGCAAACATTAAAGGATCCAAATAGGGAAAGATGAAATACAACTTTCGCTCTTTTCAGATGACATGATCTTATATTTAAAGAATCCACAGAATCCACTCCCAAATTACTCATGCTGATTCAAAATTTTGGCAAAGTAGCAGGGTATAAAATTAACACTCAAAATCAATGGCTTTACTGTATGCCAACAATGAGAAAAGCGTGGCTGACATAAGGAAAGCAACTCCATTCATAATAGCCCCACAAAAAATGAAATACATAGGAATTAGATTAACCAAAGAAGTGAAAAATCTATGATGAAAACTTAACCTGAAAAAGGAAATCAAAACAGAACGTAGAAAGTGGGAAAATCCTCCCATGCTCCTGGATTGGAAGGATCAACATCATGAAAATGGCAATACTTCAAAAACCTATGTACAAATTCAATGTGATACCTATGAATATTCCAACCTCATTCTTCAAAAAAAATAGAAGAGGCAATCCAAAAATTCATATGGAACAATAAAAGACCCCGAATAAAAAAATGATCCTCAGAAAGAACAATGCTGGAGAAATATCAATAAGAAATTTCAAACTACTACAAAGCCATAATAATCAAAACAGCTTCATACTGGCACCAGAACAGATCTCAGGACCAATGCAATAGAACTGAAATCCTAGAAATTAACTCACAGATATATAGCCATGTAATCTTTGATAAGGGAGCTAAAAAAAATAGAATGGAAGAAGACAGCTTCTTCAGTAAGTGGCTGTCAAACAAAATTGGTTAAGCACTTGTAGAAAACTAAAGCTATATTCTTATATATCACCCTGCACCAGAATCAACTCCAAATGGATCAAAGACCTGGAGTTACAGCAGACACCCTAGGTCTCCTTGGCACAGGCCAAAATTTTCTTAATAGATACCCAGAAACACAACAAATCAAAGAAAGGTTGGACAAATGGAATTACATATAATTGTAGAGATTCTGCATGGCAAAGGATAAAGCTAGCAAGATCAATAGAAAACCCATGGATTGGGAGAAGATCTTCACTAGCCATAGAACAAACAAGGGTTTCATATCTAAAATATACCTGGAACTCACAAAAGTAAATCCAACAACAAATCCTCAAACAACTGCCCAATAAATAAGTGGGCTAAAGACTTAAAGAGAAACTTCTCTGAAGAGGAAAGAAGCATGGCTAATAGACACATGAAGAAATGCTCAACTTCCCTAACCATAAAAGAAATGCAAATCTAGACAGCATTGAGATACCACCTCACACCAGTTAGAACGGCTATAATCAAGAACTCTAATAACAACAGAAGCTGGAGGGGATGTGGACAGAAAGGAACCTTACTTCATTGTTGGTGGGAATGTAAACTTGTTCAACCACTTTGGAAAGTAGTATGGACGTTCCTCAAAAGACTCCACATAGAGCTCCCTTATTTCCCAGCAATCCCACTTTTGGGCATTTACCAAAATGATCACAAACATAACCATACTAAAGCTACCAGCACAACTATGTTTATTGCAGCATTATTTACCATAGCTAAGATATGGAACCAACCCAGATGCCCCTTAGTAGATGAATGGATCAAGAAAATGTGGTATATATACACAATGGAATTCTATGCCTCTATCAGAAAGAATGACATTGCCCCATGTGTTAGGAAATGGAAAGACTTGGAAAAAATTATATTAAGTGAAGTAAGCCAGGCCCAAAGAAATATAGGTCCCATGGTTTCCCTTATTTGCAATAACTAGTATATTTGTGAGACAAGCAGAAACGGTCAGATAAGTTGATATTAGGTGAAATGAACCCAAAGATAAGAACTCAAATGGTGTTTTTTCTCTTGCTATTGTTTCTAGCATATTTCTAAGATGATTTCTTTGTTGTTTTGTATGTCCCTCCCCCATGGTATAACCCCTGTTTTCACTGTATTTGATGTTGGTATAATTTGTGGAGGAGAAGGGAAAAGCAAATTCTTTAAATAGGGATACAGGTGGACCCATTGCAACAATCAGATGTACAACACGTTATGTCGGAAAACGAACTTTACAACTTTGATGCATGGGTTGGTTTGGGGGTGGGGAGTTGGGAAGGGATGGTAAGGGGAAACAAAGAAAGGGACAACAATGCTTGATAAGAAATGTAATCAATACCTTGCTCATGTAATGGTAACCCCTCTGTACGTATTTTCACAATAAAAAAATCATGAAATTTAAAGTAAAAATCCATGTCAATTTTTTGGTTTTTTGTTGGTCATGTGGCTTGAACTTTGGGACTGGGCGCTGTCTCTCAGCTCTTCAGCTCATTGATACCTCTGTACCACTTGAGCCACAGTGTTGTTTCTACTTTTCAAGTGGGTTATTGGAGATAAGAGTCTCACAGACTTTTCTGCCCAGGCTGGCTTTGAACCACTACCCTCATTCTGAGACTCCTGAATAGCTCGGATTGCAAGTATGAGCCACCAAAGCCCAGATCCAAGTCAATTTTTAAAAAGCAAGCTTATTGAAACTTCTGGCTTTTTCCAATAAACAATCTTTCTTTTTAGCATTAGTTTATAATTATGAGTTATTTTTAGATGTACCTGTGAACTTTTTAATAGAATCAAACATAATTTTTACTATTACTCAGTATTTCACAAAATCCAATGTAATTAGCTTTCCCCAAAGTAAATTATTACATACTACATTCCTCACTATTATTATACTCTGTATTACATATAGTGTGAAGCGAAAATAATTTGGACCATTTCATATAAATTATTAAATGGTATTTTAGCATTATAAATTCACATCTGTGATTTTAAAAGAAGGAAAAAAGATTTTAGAGTTAAAATCAAATGTAAATGTGTTGTGTGTCCTAATTAAAGCAAATGTATGAGTTCATACAGACAAAATTATTTTATTTCCACTAAAGGCTTTGAAGTAATACTATTGGAAATAGTGAGGCAAGAGGAGGAAGAATTCAAATCATGTCAAAGAATGTGTCTGTTATTCTGCTACCCCCTCCATTAAGAAGACCTACCTGGTGCCAGATGTCACAAAACTTCAAGTATCTCTCTTAGAAATCTATTTGGAAAAGTTCTAAATCACTGATTATTTATGTACTTTCTGTTATATGAAACAAAATATAGACACAAAACAACTGAAATAAAATGCACACATATGTTGAAGTCACCACAGCTGGAAAAACAACCAACAAAGTAGAACTCCTCCAGGAACAAAAACTTGTTGTGTCTGGTTGTTTTTAAGCACAAAACCCTCAAATACATGTTACCCTTGAGTAGATCGATAAAGATAACTGTGTCTCAGAAACATGGTTGTGTTATGAGAAGTACAAGTTGTCATGTTGAAAACGAACTTTGCAACTTGTTGGGGGGGAGGATTGGGTGGGGGGGGTGGGAGAATGGGAAGGGATGGGAAGAGTAAACAAAGGAGGAGGCTACAATGCTTGATAAGAAATGTACTCACTATCTTGCCCAGGTAATTGTAACCCCTCTGTACAGTATTTTCACAATAAAAATTATTAAAAATTAAAATAAAAAAGAAATATGGTTGTGTTAATTTGTAATTAAATTCATCTAGATGAAGGTAATATAGCAAATCACATGAATGGATCAAGTTGTTTAAAACAAATCTGACTGTATGTGGAGTGGGAGCTGCACATATTAAAAGAATAAAATAACAAAAATCATGACATACTTAAAAAATTCAGAAATGCCATGAATAAGTCCAATAGTATCCATATTGAGACCTAA
Organism: Dipodomys ordii; assembly: GCF_000151885.1. Classification (NCBI taxonomy): domain Eukaryota; kingdom Metazoa; phylum Chordata; class Mammalia; order Rodentia; family Heteromyidae; genus Dipodomys; species Dipodomys ordii. Next base: position 175,094 of record NW_012284997.1, on the reverse strand, counting down.
ATCCTACTGATTTAACAAGAACAACATATACAAATAATAGAATCTGAGCAGGGTACCTGAGTATACATAATTTTAAACTACTCCAAATTTTAGAAGACTGAATGTAGGTTATCTAAAGGAAAACATCAACCCATGATATAACTGACACTAAAAATTTTATGAAAAGATAGAAGTAGTTTCTAGAAAATACTATTTTAATAAGTGATGATCAAAATCTTTTTAGTACTGACAAAATTACATACCCATTTAGTTAGATCCAAAAAAGACTCAAGATACTCAAGCTGATTTGAAATTTTGGCAAAGTAGCAGGATACAACTATATCATTATTATGGATGTTGACTCTGGCATGGAATTAATTTCCTCTTTGATCTGATAAATGAATATATGAAAGAACAGAACTTCAGCTAAATATCAAGACCTAACTAAACATATAACCAGAAAAGTCATCATGCAAGCCGTATTGCAACTGGGATAAAAGAAGTATCAGTCATACTGATTCTGTATTTATTGTAAATGCTGATATTTTCATAAATTATTTCCTTTAGCTTGCATTTTTAGAACACTGTGTTAATGATGTATATCTTTGTAACTAATTTTGGATTCCTCCTTCAATTTAGTTCTGAGTATAATGTCTCACTTCAGTTCCTAACCCATGAAATGATGTTGTTTACAAAACAACTGCTATTTATAATACACTATTTATAATACACAAAATCTCATAGGCATGACACCAGTAAGCATTGGTTAACATTTTGATATCATGGTCTCATGACTGATGAGGCTTATCTGTATGAGTATAATTGTACCTAGATTCCTCAGCCTATATTTAACCACTGTTAAAAATGTTTATATCTTTATTTCTCACCCATCGAAGATTAAACCTGAGTATAAAGCCTAAGGAAAATGATAAGGTGAGAGTCTAGCTTTTCTAGATATAAAATAAACAAAATGCAGCGTAGAGTAACTCACTGGTTTAAAGTCAACCTATTTCTCCAAAACATTCTAAGCATTTCCTTACAATCTGTGTTATTCTCAAGAAGGGGGGGAATGTGAGAGGAGGATTAACCAAGCATTGTCTTCAAATATACATAATTTGGATTTGCCTCTTTATTTTGCTATAAGCATTTTTGATAAAAATTGTTTGAATAATTCATTTCCAGGTCATCTATAATATATCCTAGTTTTATATTCCAAAGTACATTCAGAAAATGCTATATAGCAATTAAGTAAAGAAAGTCCGGGCAGAAAAAATGATATCTCTATACTATGTGATGCCCAATTCTTAGGTATTTCATTATGCCCCAATTTAATGATTGTGATTGTTTAAATCTTCATAAAGTATTAATTAAAATCGATCAGTGCCCTATAAAATAATTGTGTATAATTTTATCCTAGAATCATTCAAGAACTGCCCATTCAATCATAGCATACATCACATTCCATTGGTATTCATATGGATAGGAATGAGTTTCTTAGGATCTCCCACTTGCCATTTGGAGGTGGCAGAACCAGGATTCAAACTATTCAAACTGTGGGCTCCAGCTCCCACCACTTCAACCCGATGATAGGGAACTCACCGGTCTGTCCAAGAACATCAGCAAGACCAATGATTAGACAGGCGCCAGTGGCTCTCTGCAGTCTTCCTTGATACTTACAAGGCTATGATAGGAGGATCATGGTCAAAGTCACCCTAAGCAGGAAAGTCTTTGAAACCCCTGTCCAACTTCAGTGCCAACAAAGCCAGAAGTAGAGCCGTATGACTCCAGTGGTAGAGGGCTAGCCTTGAGCAAAAGCAGCTCATGGACTGTGCCCAGATCCTGAGTTCAAGGTCTGGGACTGGCAACAAACAGACATAAACAACAATCTGTGCAGCCATCCAGCTAAAGCATATCACCCTCTTGTCCCCAACTGAATTGGACAGAGTTTCCTGGGAAAGGGCTGGGGGAGCCACTGTCATCTTGACTCTGCCCATTCTGCCTGCATCACAGGATTCTGGCCACACCATTATTTCATGGTTCTTTCTGACCAAAAGGATACAAGAACACATTCCATGCTGCCTGGGAGATGGACTAGACTCTGTTAGCACACTCGGAGTCTGAGATCCACAGGGGGAAAATCCTGCCACAGGAGCATGGGCCCGCTGCAGGCACCCAGGCCACCCGGCAGCTCAGTGACAGACTGAGCTGGAGCCACAGGCCCTCTGCCCCATGAGCTGCCACCACAGCATGCGTGGGGATGGGAAACAGGACACATGGGCATCTGAGAAGAAAATCTGCTTCGTCCATGACCTGCCTGATGAGGTGGACTTCCAGAGTCCAACAGGTGAACTCCACCATTGATGCAGCCAGCTGTTGGCACACATCCAAACCATCGAGGAGTCCTTCATTGTGTGTAAAGAGCAGATGTTGGTCTTGAATGAGCTGTGTTGGGAGAAAGCCAAGTGCATACACTGGCTGTCCCAGGAGAAGATGGAAAGGAGGAAAATGCTGCAGGAGCTGCTGTTGCTCCTCACAGGGGAAGGCACATACAGCAGTCTTCAGATGCCAGCCCAGGCTGAGCCCCCCCCCCCCAACTCTGCTTCACACACCTCAGGGCCTGTGGTGGGTGAAATGAGGGAGGAGCAGAAAGGTTTTGAAGAATTGCAACTTGAAGACAGCATGGAAACTTCCAGAGGAGAGGTCAGTGTTCCCGACCCCATAGTGGACTCCTCCAAGGAGCACGTCCGGCACCAGATGCCGCACATCCAGATCCACCCACAGCTCCCAGGCTCAGGGGAGGAGTGCTCCCCCACTTTCTCCTGTAAACTGATGCCGATGATGACTCTCTATGTGACATACTGACTCTCATAAGCCTTGGCAGCCACCAGAAGTAGGTGGCCAGGTGACTTTCTCTCAGGCCTCCATCTGCTGGGTGATGAGAAGGTTAAACTGGGGATCAGGGAGGACAGAGGCTTCAGGGAGTTGGCCCAAACTCAAGGGATATCTAATGGCCCATTGGTAGCCAGGAAAGAGGCCCATGTTATGCTTATCACAAAGAATAAATTGTTTTCAAAGCAAAAAGCAAGCCTCCAACAAAGATTTGTTCTTCCAGTCCTGGGGCTTGAACTCAGGGCCTGGCTACTGTCCCTGAACTCTTTTTGATCAAGACTGGCACTCCACTAGTTGAGCCCCACCTCCCTTTCCAGCTTTTTCTGTGTGGAATAGAACCAAGGGCTTCAGGCATTCTAGGTGACCACTCTATCATTGAGCCACATTCTCAGCTAGGATGATTCTCCCCCCTCCCAAAGCCATATGACCATTCCTCAGATAAATAGGAAGTAGGGGCTAGGATGAATATGAAGCACAATCTGGTTCCCCCCAAAATATTCCCCCACCCCCTCTTCCCACACCCTTAGTTGACGTTTCTCTTCTACCATTGAGAGATGAGAGAGGGAGAGGGAAGTCCCAAGAGAGTACCAACAACAGTGGCCCCCTGAAACCCACATCCTCCCACACACAAGTAGTCCTCCAGATTCTGATTTTACCTGACTCAATGTGAAGTCTACACTTTCTCCCCACCACTGCAAGGCTCAGGAAGAAATAAAGGTCAGCCATGGCCTCAGCCCACACCCAAGGTGGAAGCTCCTAGTCCCAGACCTACTTCCACTTCTGACTGCCCCTAGTTAAGCCAGACTCACGACTCACCACTATGTTGGTGGTGATGACCTCATGGATGGATCCCAGGAAGAAGGTCTATGTCAAATAGCAAAAGCAGCAGGGTGAGCAGGGCAGAAGGAAGTGGGGGTGATTGCTCTGGGATCTTCCTTGGAGCCCTCCCGTCCAGCCAGATCCATGCTGACCCAAAGCATGGACAAGTCCAGGGGGTGAGACGAGATGGAGGAGCACAGGACTAAAGGAGGTACTGCTTTGTCTTAGAGGACTTGATTAATTCCAATTATAATTAATTCCAATTATATTTGGCCCATGCCAATCCCAAAGACAACATGCAATGCCTCTCCGTGTTGTTGTTGGCCGTGAGCGCTGTCTCTGACCTCTTTTTCTCAAGGCTGGTGCTCTACCACTTGAGCCATAATGCCACTTTTGTTTTCTGACGTTTCATGGAGGCTAAGAGTCTCATACACTGTCCTGCCCAGACTGGCCTGGCACCGTGATCCTCCAGATCTCAGCTTCCTGAGTAGCTAGGATGACAGGCATGAGCCACCAGTGCCCAGTATGTGATGCTTTTTGAAGGCATTTTGGCAAATCTGTAAAGGAGCCCAAAGGGCCTGGATAGACCATGACCCAATCAAGGAGCTGGGATGGGGGAAGGTTGACCTTCGAGCCATTCTGTTCCCCCAAAATTGAAGATGCCAGGTGCTATTGTATGCATCAAACACCTAGGCCAGCAGCCAACAGGCTTAGTGGGGGAAAAGCAGAGAATACCCAAAGATTGCAATGTAGAAATCTCTGATTTTGCATGCATGTGGTGTGTGTGTGTGTGTGTGTGTGTGTGTGTGTGTGTGTGTGTACTCAGGGCCTAGGCTCTATCCCTGAGCTTTCTTGCTCAAAGCTAGTGCTGTGCCACTTGAGCCACAGCCCCACTTGCTTTTGAATGGTTAATTGTAGGTAAGAGTCTAAAGGACTTTCCAGGGTGGCTTTGAAGCATGATGGGGGCCCTAGGGAAGCAAGAGTAAACACAACTGGCAAGTACTATCCCTATGGTGGGCCACTCCTGCCCCCTGGTGGCCACAAACGGAACATGCAGCCCTGTGCCATCATCCTCTAGAGTTCAATTTGGGGGAGTGACCAGAGCCAAGCTGACTTTTGCTCACCCTGATTGCTGATGCCAGAGCAGGTCTGTTCCACCCTAGGCCAAGAGAGCTCCAGGAGGTCCGGCTTTCCAGGGGCACAAGGAAGGGAGAGGTCAGCTCCAGGCTGAGTTAAGAGCCTTTGCCCACAGATACCCCAACTTGACCTTACTTATCACCATAAGACCTGTCAAAGAACAACCCAAAAAAACAAAATTGGAGCTGTGCCTCCAAGTGGTAGAGCTCTAGCATTGAACCAAAGAGCTCTGGGACAGGGCCCCCAAGCTTTGAGTTCAAGACCCCCAGTCAACTTTCCCCATAAAACACAGGTTGTCTAAAGGTCAACTAGTAGGGTTTATGAAGTGTTTCTGAAGAATGGTGATGCTGAAGAAAGCACCTTAATTCTAATTACAGCTGAACTTGTGACATACAGCTATGTGCTGAGTCCTTCACAGGGAGCTATTTGCTGGGTCCTTCCCATATGGGGGTTTTGTGTTGAGTCCTCAAAAAGGTGCTGTTTGCTGAGTCATCGCAAAGGATAGTATGTGCTGAGTCCCTGACAAACGTGGACCGTCCTGGGTTTTTCAAAGGGGGCTGTGTGCTGAGTCCATTACACAATGTACTGTATGCTGAGTCCTTCAAAAGGTGTGGTGAGCTACTGCGTCCCAAAGGGTCCTGCTATGTGCTGAGCCCTTGCAAAGAGAGGGATGAGGTGAGTTTTTTGAGTGCTGTGTGCTGAGTCCTTTACCCAGGGTGCTCTGTACTGTCCTTCAAATGGTGCTGTGTGCTGAGTGCTTCCACAGTGTGGTATGTGCTGAGTCCTTCCAAATTGTTCTATGTGTTGAGTTTTTCAAAGGGTGCTGTGTACTGGGTGTTTTACACAGGGTGCTTCATACTCAGCCTTCAAAGGGTGCTGTGTGGAGTCTTATAAGGTTCTATGTGATGAATCCCTGGGAAAAAGTGCTATGTGCTGAGTTTTTCAAAGCATGCCATGCACTGAGTCCTTTACACTGCGGGTTATGGACTCCCTCCTTCAAAGGGTGTTGTGTGCTGAGTACTCTACCCAACATACTACATGCTGAGTTCTTCAAAGGGAGCTGTGTGCTAAGTCCTTTACACAGAGTGCTTTGTGCTATTTTTGGAAGTGGGCTGTGTGCTGAGTCATCCCAAAAGGGTGCAATATTCTGAGTTCGTGAGAGGTAGTTATCCCCAACAATCACACAGACACAAACACACACACACATACACACGAGTGTCACCATGCACCTGCTTGGTGTGTGGAATGAAGTGGAATTGAGGAGAGTCTTCTCCAGTGGTGGGGCTGAGGGAGATTCCATCCCCAGGGCAGGTACTGGGGGCTGGGGGAGAGTGCCGAGCTGAGCTAAGGCTGCAATTGCCATGGTCTGGAAGCCTTAGGACCTAGTCAGGGCTGCAATTGTGGCCAGCGGTGAGGCGCGGGGCCCAGGGGAGGAGGGGGCGGGGCCCAGGGGCACACTTTGTTGGCAGCAATGGCCAGGGGCCCAAGGGAGCAGGGGTATGTATGCATCAGGGCAACAAGGCCCAGGAGAGGAGTGTGGGGCTGAGAGAGAGCAGAGAGAAGAGTGAGCAGGAACACAAGTGAAGTAGGCCCTGAGAGGAGACTCAGCTGGGACAGCTTCTTTACAGGTTTTGTTTTTGTTTTAGGGATTTTAGAAAAAACAAAAAACAAAAAAAACCTTGGCTCCAACCTGCCCAGTTCTTGGAATGAAAAGAATGCCTCTAGGTCCCCCTCTCCTTAACAACTTAACCCACCTTCATTGTTCTGTTACAGACTGACCAACTAAACAGGTAGCCAGTAATCCGGCTTATGCTGGCATGCTGGCAACATCCAATGTTTACTATAAACTCCACCTTTTTCACATGCTTATGTTAAACTCCACTAAACTCCTTTGTGTATGTTTATCTTAAGCTCTGCTTTACCATTGAATTCATGAGTCATTTAAAACAAAAGTTTAAAACCAAAACAGCCAGTATGTGACAAAGTGTAACCTCACTGGCCACCTGCATGTGGTCTGGCATGACTATGCAATCTTTTGCGGCGGGGAGGCAGCTATGTCTGATGAGGTAGAGGCAGCAGCGGCTGCTGACACAGGGGAGGAGGCCGCTGAGGTGGCGGTGGCTAAGAAGAAGGAGCAGAGGCTGCTTGCAGCCCGCTATGTGCCCGCAGAAGCCCCTACCCCCTCTCAGCAGCGCTGCTTTTCAAACATGGCACTGCCTGCTCTGAACCGCAGAGCCTCTTGCAGTCACCTGGCGGAGATGGTGCGCCCCTGGCCTGCTTGTGGCCCTGAACTGGTCCCGGTCCCGGGTCCTCAGATGCTGGGTGCGCACCCGATCACAGCCTACAGCTTCTTCCAGCAACACAGGTGAGTGGCAGCCCTGCAGGCCAGCACCCCATGACCCCACTCCCTGCGACCTCCCCACTCTACCCAACCCCCCACCCCCGCCTAGCCAGAACCCCGCCTCTTGCTTCCCCTTTCCCATCACTACTGCACCTCCCCCATGTGCCACAGTCTGCCCTGGCTCTGCCAAAAATGCACCCCAGGGGTGGGGGATGGAGGTGGGTGTCCACCCAAGGATCCCACCCTCATCCCTAGCGGTTAGTGTCCCAGGAAAAGGGGAGCTTCAGGGATGGGTGAGGAGGGGGCATCACAGAGCCCCTAGCCTGGAGCAATGACAGCCACACAGCCTTGCATCTGCACCCTTCCTCTCCCTGGTGGGAACCTGGTGCCTTTAGTCAGAGGTGGGGAGCAGCACCCAACGCCTGCCTTCTTAGGTCTTTGCCTTTTTGCTGGGGAGGGGGGTATTGGATACAGAAGATAGGCCCCCCCTTGCTGTGTGAGCCCTTGTCTTCTGTGCTCAGTCACACTTTCACCTGAGGACATTCCCAGAAGAGCCCACTAGAGAGGTGAGGGCACTGGGGTCACATAGAAGGTGGCTATTTGGGAGAAAAACACACTCCCTCTGACACACATACAACCGGCCTGTACCCCCAACCCCAGCTGTCAACAGTTCTGACTGGGTGATCACATTTCCCAGTTCTGCCAGCTTCTGCTAGTGCTCCCAGTCCATCTGGTCTCCTTGTCTTCCCCAAGAATCTGCCAAGTCACCCAGAAGTATGTAGGCTGGAAGTAAGGAGTCCATCAATGTATATAGCCTTTAGGACCTCATCAAAGTCTCCAACAATGCCCCCACCCTAGGTCAGACACCTCTCTGGAGGCACCATGACCCCCTGCTTTGTTTTCTGTCCAGGCTCTGAGGAGCCACATGTCTTGGGACCTCTTCACCCAGCGTCCTGGCCTAGGGTTTTGGTGAATGGGGAGTCAAGGCTGGTTGTTCCCAAGGGGAAGGGTCTGGCCCTGGAGATAGGGAGAGTCAAGGTGGTTCTGCATTATTAGAGCATTGTTCCCCTTGGGTGGTTGCCCCTGGTTCTGACAAGGGAACCCCTGTGCTTGAGCTGGTACATTGCCTAGATGAGAAACCAACAAACTCAGGAGAGACACTGCTCTGAATCTGTGTGTTTAGGTGTGTATGAGAGAGAAAAAGAGAGAGAGAGACCATCTTTCTCATTGTACAGTCAGCATGTCTAAAAAGAGAACAAGCATTTTTTTTGGGGGGGGATCCGGTTGTGGGGTCTGAACTCTGGGCCTGTGTGCTGTCCCTCAGCTCTTCAGCTCAAGGCTAGCACTCTACCACTTGAGCCACAGAGCCACTTCCGACTTTTTTCTTTTTGCATACATGGTGCTGAGGAATGGAACCCAGGGCCTCGTGCATGAAAGGAAAGCACTCTACCACTGAGCCAACTTCCTAGCCCCAGCAAAAGCATTTTATTTGTGTGCATGTGTGTATTTGTTGTTGTTTTTTTCATTAATGCCCAGTATGAGCCCAGCCACAATTTTTGTTTTCTCTTTCACAGTGTCAAAGCTCCTTAGGAGAAGGTTTCATTAGATGTTCCTTCCCACCACTTTCTTCCCCTTTCCTGCAGCCCACAGTAACTGCTGGGCCTGTGTGGGTCTCTCCTAGGAGGCCTGTGTGAACCACAGACCAGAGTGGACACCTGCCCTTCTGCCTTTAGCCAGAAGGCTCATGAGGCTACTGTGAACACAGCTGCATTCTTCCAGCCAGACAGTCTGCTCTGGTGTGTATAGTTGGAGCTAATTCAAAGTTGGGAATGTGTCTGCTAAACATAATTAGAGAACGAGATAGGGAGTGTAGGGCAGGGGCTATGAAGCTAGGAGGGTCTGGGAATTGATGAACGGTGTGACATGGAAGATGGTTCATCACGACTGAGGATGAGAGGAGAATCTTACAGAGGGCATTGATGGTGTCCGTGGGCATCTTAGCAGGGGCCTCCGGGCCCGCAATGTTGCCATGGATTTCCTCCCAGGGCAGTGCACTGGTGGGTAGTCCTCCCTGGAGTCCTACAGACTCCAATCTGTGTCCCTCCTGGGCTGTTTCCAGCTGGGCAATGGTAGGCAAGTGTGTTCCCCCTGCTGGAGCCTGCTTGGGATCAGGACATGGCAGTTAGCTAGGGCTCTCTGAATGCCATTTTCTGTAACCTGTTGTAGGCTGTCTGGAAGGAAAAGGGAACTACTGATTTTGGAACCCATTAAGTTTAATTGGGACAAATGAAATGCCAGCTTTTCCAGGGTTTTTTCTTGACGCTGGCATTTCTACTAACGCCTGGGACTCTGGGTCAAATTAGATGGACCATTTCAGCCACCAAACGATGACTTTTTTTTTGTCGGTCATGGGGCTTGAACTCTGGGCCTGGGCGCTGTCCCTCAGCTCTTCAGCTCAAGGCGAGTGCTCTACCACTTGAGCTACAGCGCCACTTCCGATTTTTTGGTGGTTTATTGGAGATAGGAGTCTCACAGTCTCTCCTGCCCAGGCTGGCTTTGAACCGTGATCCTCAGATCTCAGCCTCCTGAGTAGCTAGGATTACAGGCGTGAGCCACCAGCGCCTGGCTCAAACAATGACTTTCAAAGCGGCATAGGCAGAGTTCCCAAGCCAGATGGTTTCCTGCTATGAACGTCGTGCCTTGACTGCCTTTCTCTGGCAGCTGCTGATTCTCCTCCGGCTCTCTCTAGGCTGACCACCACAGTTGAGGATGTCTTGGGGAGCAGAGATTGTGACCTCACCATCGGCAGCCTGTCAGCTGTGAGCAGAGACAATTCCCAGCACCTGAACTGGAATCTGGGAGATTCAGAGACCTGGGATGCCTCAAAGATCCTTTCTTTGCAACATGAAACTTGGGGGCCAGAGATAGTGGACCATTCTGTCTGCCCCAGTGAGTGGAGAGGAGGCCCCTTGAGCCTGGCATTCACCTCACAGCAACCTTGTTCACACCTGGGGAATGGAGTGCCACAGAACTGGTTCAGTGGCTGGACAGAGATCTTTGAGAAGATAGACATCCCAGAGGCCCTGGAGTCCAGTGAGTACATCATGGCTCAAGTCCTTGGAACCAAAACAGTTAAGTGTGGTAGCACCAGGAGAGTGGGAAGAGGAGGAGGGAGAACTGTTGGAGAGCTACATCAGGCTTTGCCCCCACCCAGGATGCTTACCTGAATTAGATGGGACTTTTCTGTAGTATTGTCATAGACAGATGCTCATTTATTTATCCAACAAACCATTACAGTGTGTGCCAAGCCCGGGGAGGGGGGGTGGGGGGCGGGTCATACACGATGAAAGGTTCCAGTTCTGGTTCCACAGCACATGAAGAAATCTTGGTTTGAGTTGGATACCATTGCTTCACTCCTGTCATCCTAGCTACTTAGGAGGCTGAGATGGGAGGATTGAGGATTAAGGCCCATGCAGGAAAGCCTATGAGACTCCAACTAACTACCAAAAAGAAAATGCCAGAAGTGGATGAGTGGCTCAAGCCATAGACTGTTGGCCTTGAGTAAAAAGGCTCAGGGATAGCACCCAGTCTCTGATTTTAAGGCCCAGGAGTGACACAAAGAGAGGACAGAGAAAGAGAGGAGGGAAGGATGGAGGGAGAAAAGAAGGAAAGGAAGGAAGAAGGTATCATGCAGGCCTTGGTTTGGAGTTCCTGGATCAAGGGAGCCAACCATTCACAATCTCTGTGGGGACAGTTTCAGAGCCTAAAGCCAGTATGTAGGACCAAGCCACTGTCCCCTCGGCAACTTCACGACATCCAGGATCTGAGTGGTTTGCTTACTGCAGAGGGAAACAGCCTGGGGTAGACCCTAGGGCTCAGGGTGTGTCACCCAGTTACAATCTCCCCTAGCTCACCGAGTTTATTTTCTGGTGAGATAAGAAGAAAGTGTCCAAAGGCTAGGGAAGATAGGGAGAGGGAGTGTCCAGAGGGGGTTGGCAAGAGTTAACAAGGTAGATGAAGAGGGAGGATGATCCCAGATCAGGTGTGTCAGGCCATTGAAGCCACAACCTCACCTGACAACCTAGACCATCAGTGATAGAGCCTTCAACCCAGCCACATGCCTATTAAAAGTCCTGACACTCTGGGTTCACTGTTGACAACCTCGCTGTCGACCACTGCAGGATGCCTGTGCAGTACATCCTTGGGGACTGGGACTTTTGCTGGCTCAATCTGAAGATGACAACCCCAGTGTTCATTCCTCAACCAGAGACAGAGGAAACCAGGCCACTGGCACAGGACAGCCAGGGAATGAGGGCAAGAGTCAGACACATGTTGCTCTGAGACTTCCTCTAGGGGACTCTAGGGCCCCATGACTGCCATTCTCAGAGGTAGAAGTGGGTCTCCTTGCTGGCTCAGCCTTTAGTCTAGATGGCAGATGTGGGATTTAGAGAGGGCGGACTGAAGGTCGAGGCTGGTGGGAACACCAGAGGCACTGGGCTCTGAGCTGGGTTGTTTCTTTGAGGATACTCACAACCCAGGATCATTCCTGAGATGGATCAGCCCTTTTCTCCTCCTGAGATAAAGGGACCTAGAGCCCTCCAGTCTGCATCCCTTGGCTGAGAAATTAATTCATTCCAATATCCTTTGGTTGTATAACTGGATCTCACCTGACTGCCCAGTGTCAAGGCAGGACAGTGAGAGATCTTGACTCCTTGATGAGGTCACGGGATCCTCAGTATGAGATTGTACTTGTATGTCCTGAGTTGGTGCATGGTCAGTCCCATCTCAGCCTGCCATGACCTAGGACATAGAATCTAGATCCTCAGAGCAGGATGTAGTCTATTCTGTGAATCTTGAGTATTATGTGTGAGCTTTGAGCTCCCGTGTGCTCACCTGCTTCCCATTCTTGGGTGGATTTATGCTAGAAAAAGTTTAAAACTAGGGCCTTGGTCCCATCCCTTGTTTTATGCTCAAAGCTAGCACTCTACCGTTTGAGCCACAGCTCCACTTGCAAGGTTTTAGGGTTTTAATTGGAGATAAGAGGGTAGCATTCAACTGCAGTCCTCAGATCTCAGTCTCCTGAGGGGATAGGATGACAGGCATAGAAAAGCATTTTTGGCCGGGTGCCAGTGGCTCATGGATGTCATCCTAAGTAATCAGGAGCTGAATCTTAGGATCACGGGTGAAAGCCAGCTTGGGCAGGAAAGACCCTCAGACTCTTCTCTCCAATAAACCACCAGAAAACCGGAAGTGGTGCTGTGGCTCAAGAATACTGTGCTGGACTTGGGCTGAAGAGCTCAGGGATAGAACCCAGGCCCAGAGTTCAAGCCCCACAACAAACAAAAAGAAAGAAAGTAAAACATCTTTGCCTGCAAAGGATGGTGGAGATGTGTTTGTGTGTAGGTGTGTGGGAGGTGTGGGGGCTGGTAGACATTTATCGCCCAGCTCAGTCATTGTATTAGATGGATTGACCCAAACTCTTAGTTCACGGCAGCCGATTCTTGACCACAGGTGAAGTCTGGGTTGGATGTCGACCATCGGACCTCAGTCTCCTCATGGGACAGTTGTGAGTAAATAAAGGACTAATACAGAGGGATCTCTGGAGCAGGGCCAGGAACAGAGGGAGCAGGTGTCAGATACAGTTCTCAACAATTCTGTGAGCATATGACAGGAAGTTGCCGGGAAAGGGCTCAGATGGGGTCTGTTACTAACCATGCAACAGGTGTGGGATCATGAAACAAAACGTGGCTGTCTTTCATCATTACCCTATGCTCATGAGGAAGGGATCCTTCACTCTATTCATTTTTCCAGCCAGGTGACCTACTCATGATCCCCAGCTGACAGGAATCTTGGTCTGATTTCTCTGCCATGTTTCCTATGACAGTGGGTGTTATTCAGTCCACTTCTTGTGGTGAAAAGTCCACTTCTTGTCATTTGTGGGGCTTGAACTCTGGATCTGGATGCTGTCCCTGAGCTCATCAGATCAAGGCTAGCACTCTACCACATGAGCCACAGCATCATTTCCGGTTTTCTGTTGGTTCTTTGAGGATAAGAGTCTCACAGACATTCCTCCTGAGCCATCTATGAACCAAGATCTTCACATCTCAGCCTCCTGTGTAGGTAGGATTATAGGTCTGAGCCATCGGCATCTGGCTTAAGTGTAATTCTGGCCCTCTGTCTCTGTCTCTCTCTGTGTGTGTGTCTCTCAGGAATTGGTAGAATGAGTGTTGGAGGAGGTGGCCCAGCATCCCCATGTGTCTGGAACCCAAGGTGGCCCTCTCATTCTGGAGGTGGGCTGTGGGTCAGGAGCTGTTTTGCTCAGCCTGTTGAAGCAGCTTCATGAGGTAAGCCCCTCTGTGCCCTGGCTAGACCTTGACGGTTATTCATTGTCCATCCCATTAGTCCTTCCCTACATCCCTCTTCTACACCCTTGAAGGAAAATGGATGAGAAGGTGTCACCTTGTCGCCCTGCCCAGCACAATCCAGGGCCTCTGACCTATACCACCACCTATCTGACAAGACCCTGGCTATAAGACAATAAAAACACTCTGTGTGTACTACCCTTTGCTGGGGAGTGTCGTTTTGGTTAGGGTAGCGGGGTTCAGAGGAAAGACCCCAGACCTGATTCTTCCCGATGGACATTTGTTCTCATGACAGAGCCAAGTCATTGCTGTGGATAAGGAATAAGCCTCCATCAGACTGACCCAGAACAATGCTCAAAGATCGGTAGGCTGTTGAAGTATCAAACCCACTCATGTCTACTTCCTACTCCCAGCAAGGAGGTATATTGGGGGTGGCCTGGCCCTGGGCCTAAGGGATTATAAATAGATGGTGGTGGTCAGGAGCTCATGGCTCCCACCCATCATCCTGGCTCTTTGGGAGGCTGAGGTCTGATGGTTGTGACTCAGAGTAACCCAGGCAGGAAAGTCCGTGAGAATATTATCTCCCATAAACCACCTCCCTCCCCAAAACCACACACAAAAAGCCAGACATGGTGCTGAGGCTCAAGTGGTAGAGCCTCAGCCTTGAACAAAAGAAGCTAAGGGATAACACCCAGGCCCTGAATCCAAGCCGTAGGACTAACACAATCATGAAATAAATGAACAGTGTACAACTTTTATCTGACTTCCAAGAAAGATGTATTCAGTTTCTCGCTGGTACATGTAGCCAAAGGTAAGAGCTCCCTTTCATGTTTCCCTAACCCTCTCCTTCTCTCCTTTATCTGTCCAGACTTAGGTTGCAGGACAGAATTCAGATCATCCCCCTGGATGTGACCTTAGGTACCCTCCCCCATCCACCTCCCTTGGGGTCAGGATCCTGGATGCTCTCCCTGCTGGGAGGATAAGGCACCACAGAGATGAGGGTAGGTATCCCCAACACTCACACACATACACACACACACACACAAACACCCCTAATCCAACTCAGACTAGCCTTTTCCAAAGACACTTTATCTCCTTGGATTAACTGACCTAGGAGAGGAATTTGATACCCTGTAATGACTATTTTAACTTGGGCTTGCTAGTTGACAGGAGATAAATGGGAGCAAAAAAATCCAAAAGCCTTTGGTGCCCATCACCTGGGGTTCTGTCTCATGCCTGTCATCCTGGCTACTCAGGAGGCTGAGATCTGAGGATCATAGTTTGAAGCCAGCCATAAGCTGGAAAGCCCATGAGACTCTACTCTCCATGGAACCACCAAAAAGCCAGAAGTAGAGCTGTGGCTCAAGTGGTAGAGCACCAGCCTTGAACAATAAAACTCAGAAAGACAGCTCCCAGATCCCCAGTTCAAGCCCACACAAAGAAATGGCTCTGTCTTTTTGCCCACAGATTGCCCAGGCCACGAGCCACCTCTCACGGAGTGTGATACAACACCTGCCCCTGGGTGGTGTATCAGGGCCTTGACAAATCCGGTGGTAGAATCCAGGCCTTCCCCTTCGTGCATTCTCAACCCACACTGGCTGGAGGGCAGAGCCTGAAAAGTCTGGCAGCCTTCACAGCGGAGAGGCTCCACCTTTGCCAAGGTGATCAGAAAAGGCTTCTTGGACACAGCACTTGAAAAGGGGTATTGCTTAACAAGGAGGATCTGAAGGAAGCACAGAGAGCAAAGGTGCTGCAGATGATGGGCAACATAGCAGAGCGTGTTCATTTCCAGCCAGGGCTGCTGGTGAGAGACTTGGTATACATGTGTGAGACTGTCCCAAGACAGGCCTGAAGGGTCACAGAAGAACAGCTATCTAGGGCTGGGGTTTTGTCTTAGAGGTGGAGGGCTCGCCTAGCACATAGGAAAGCATGGGTTCGATTCCTAGGTCCTGCATACACAGAAAAATCTGGAAGTGGCATGGTGGCTCAGGTGAAAGAGCACTCCACTGGAGACAAAACAAGTCAGGGACAGTGCCGGGCCATGAGGTCAGGCCCCAGGGCTGTCACCATAAAACAGTTCTCCCATTGCTCCCAGTGACCTTTGTGACAGGTGGATGGCTATGCCCTGAAGCTCTTAGTAGATCCATCTATGCTTTGTGTCTCCTCTGACAGAGGGGAGCTGGGCAGTCCTTCTGCCCTGGGCACCCCTGGGCCCGCTTATCAGCAACCCTCCCAATGTCTTCCACCAGGGCATGGAGAAGCTGGCCCCTGAAGTCCTCAGGTGTCGGTTAGGACAGGGGGACATAGGGCAGGCCCCAGAACTCCTTGTGGGTCTGATCTGCCCAGGAAGACCAGGAAATCTGGAGGAGGCAGATGGGAGATTAGAGGGGGTTAGTGATGTGGAGGGGTCCCTTTAATCCCCATGGCTCCACCCAAATTCTAGCATCCCTTTGCTGTCCCTGAGGGAGGTAGAGGGGTGTCTAGGTGGTAGTGTCTAGAGAAGGACTAGGTGGAAATTCTGAAAGACTAAACACCTTAAGCCATGAGCCGCTGGCTTATGCCTGTCATCCCACACCTGTCATCCTGGCCACTCAGGAAGCTGAGATCCAGAGGATCTCATTTCCCAGCCTAGGCAGGAAATTCCCTTCAGAGCCTCATCTCCAATCTCCAACCGGAAGTGGCACTGTGGCTCAAGTGGTAGACCACTGGCCTTGAGGAAAATTAGACATCAGGGACAGTACCCAAGCCCTGAGTTCAAGTCCCTCAACGAAAAAAACAAAACCAAAACCAAAACAAATATCTTAACAAGAAAGAAAGACACCCCTTCCTTGCTTGCAAGAGATAGTGAAGCAGTAGGGTTGCTGTGGTTGTGAGACCAGATGCTGGCCTTACTGTACAGACATTTCTAATAAGTCCCCAGGTTTGCCCCAGTGTGAAGCCATAGCAGGGTGGGTGGTGTCTTACCAAGAACTCCAGAGGTTGTGGCCTGTGGTAGGCAGGGAGTGGGTGAATGGGACCAGGGGTGGGATGGTAGTGTCAATTATATGCTCTCCATCCATGGAAAAATGGTTTTGGATGCTGGTGACCAAGTCTGAAGTGCAGGGTTATATGTGTTTTGTGTTTTGATGAGTTGGGTTTTCCCTTGGTATAAGAAGTGGCTGCAGAGAAGGCTACAATGCTTGATAAGAAATGTACTCCTTATCTTGTCCATGTAATTGTAACCCTTCTGTACAGTATTTTCACAATAAAAAAGAAAGAAAGAAAAGAGCTGAAGAAAAAAAAGATGGGTGAAGCCGGCGCTGCCAGTGGCTCATAACTGTCATCCTAGGTCCTCAGGAGGCTGAGATCTGAGGATCATGGTTCAAAGCCAGCTTGGGCAGGAAAGTCTGTGAGACTTTATCTCCAATGAACCACCAGAAAATTGGATGTGGTACTGTAGCTCCAGTAGTGGAGCGCACACTTTCATCTGAAGAGCTGAGGGCCTGCTGGCTGGCCCAAAGTTCAAACCCCATAACCTACAACCAAACAAAAGGTAGTTGAATTTTCTGCATAACAGTGTGTACAGTAGAAATGCCATGATGTGTTGTGAACCATTGCACACATGTGAGAGGCTCTGAGTTTTGTCTACATTGGCTCTGATGATGGTAGTGCCCTCATATCTGGGGTGGAATATTCAGGGTGCTCAGGGACTGCTGAGGCTTTGGGCTACCACTGTATGTGTCTGTGTGTTTGTGTGTCTGTTGTCTGTGTGTATCTGTGTCTGTGTGTTTGGATGTAGAAGACCTGGGCCTTGAACTCAGGGTCTAGGTGAAGTTCCTATGCTTCTGTGCTCAAAGCTAGATCTCTAACACTTGAGCTGCAGCTCCATTACTGGCTATTTGGTGGTTCATTTGAGATAAGAGCCTCACAGACATTTCTGTGCTGGCTGGCTTTGACCTCAGTCTCCTGAGTAGCGAGGATGACAGGTGTGAGACACCAGTGCCATATGTGTGTGTGTGTGTTTTTCTCATCTCTCTGTCCCCT
The DNA here is from genome assembly GCF_000151885.1 of Dipodomys ordii. Taxonomy (NCBI): domain Eukaryota; kingdom Metazoa; phylum Chordata; class Mammalia; order Rodentia; family Heteromyidae; genus Dipodomys; species Dipodomys ordii. The sequence continues at coordinate 157,544 of NW_012284997.1, read as the reverse complement.
TCCTGGGGCCTGTCTGCCTCTTTCTGACCTCGGATGGTGCCCCTCCTCCACACCGACCCTGCCTTTAGCCTCCTATCTTGGTCTATAATGAGTCCTAAATTACCAGAGACCCGAGTTCAAGCTTTTCTTTGGGGCCCAAGTCCAGCTGTCCAAATCTTTGGCCGCCTGCAGGGGATTCTGGGTCAGCCGGGCCAGCTGCAATAAAGTCTTGCCTGTCTCTGGGTGGGGTACTCAGACATGGGATGTCCTGCCCTTTTCCTCAGCTAGACCTCTGGCTGCATGTCCCTCTCAGCAGGCTGGCAGTGAGTGGGGGAAGGGGGTTGCCGATGACTCTCGCCAAATCCAGCTTGATAGCAGACTGAAGGCCGCCCAAGCAAGGAGGATTCCAGGCTACTTTGGAGGTGACGCCAAGGCAGCTTGGAAGTGTCTGTTGGTGTCTAGGAAATGTCAACATACTTTATCTCAGGCAAGTCTACTTTCCAGCCCCAGCTGGGCCTCTCAAATCCTTCTAGAGAATTCTGGATGCCCAGAATACAGAGGCACAGACTTTAGATTCCAGAGCCATGGAATTGCGGGAGGAGAATGGTATGGCCAATACTTCAATGTTCTGGGGCATTAGCCTTGACCTGGGTATCCTCTTCTTGTGTACGTTCACTTCTTAACCCAGAGCTGGCCAGAAACAGGCCACTTGTGGTGGTGCTGTGGAAGTGGCAGGAGTGGAAGTGAGATCTAGGATCATCAACATCTGGATTTATGGACTGAGGAGGGATGGGGGGGCAAAAGGTATCTTTAAAAACAACTCTTAGAGCTGGAACTCAGGGACTAGGCACTGAGCTTCCTTTGCTCAAATCTAACACTCTACCACTTGAACCACAGCTCACCTTTCATCTTTTTTAGTAGTTTAGTGGAGATAAGAGTCTCACGAACTTTCCTGCCTGGGCTGGCTTCAAGCTGCCATCTTAAGAGCTCAGCCTCTTGAGTAGCTAGGATTGCTGGTATGAGCCACTGGCACCTGCTAAGGATGTTAGTGTGTGTGTGTGTGTGTGTGTGTGTGTGTGTGTGTGTTTACCAGGGCTTGTACTCAGAGCCTAGGTGTTAACTTGTTTGCACAAGGCTCGTGCTCTACCACTTGAACTACAGTAGCTCTGCTTCCCAGCATTTTGGTGATTCATTGGAGATAAGAGTCTGCCCACCCAGGCTAGTTTGAATCTTGATTGATCCTCATGTGTCAGCCTTGAGTAGCTAGGATTATAGGCATGAGCCACTGGCATCCAGCTTCAAGGATGTCTCTTCATACTGTCTTCTGTTCTAACGGCTGTGTACTTGCCCTGGCCTAGATCTGTGAACTCCACATCAGCTCCCAGCAGCCCTTGACTGTGTGGAGAACATAAAGCTCAAACCTGTCAAGCATCCTATTTCTATGTCCTCAGGGGAGGCTATGTCCTCTGAAGCCTGGAGGAGTAGGGAGAGGGGGAGGAAGGTTAGCTGTAGATGGGTGCTAGGCTGGGAGAGAGGTACACTGTCTTAGCCAAGAAGGAAAGGGTGGCCAGATGTTAATAGCTCATGCTCTCATATTCCTAGCTCCTCAGAAGGCTGAGATCTAAGGATTTGCATTCAGAGGCAGCCTAGATCACTTTTCTTTTCTTTTTCTTTTTTTTTAGTATCAGTAGGATTTTTTATTCTGTGTGAAAATTCTGTACAGAGGGGTTACAATTACATGGGCAAGATAATGAGTACATTTCTTATCATCAGCTCACTTTTCTAAAGTGTGTGAGACTCTCCTTTCCCAATAACCACCTGAAAGCTGGAAGAAAAGCTGTGGCTCAAGTGGTAGAGTTGCTAGCCTTGAATGAAAAAAGGGAGGGACAGAGCTCGAGTCCTGAGCTCGAGTCCTGAGTTCAAGCCCTAGTACCAAGATGTGCCCATGGACACACACACACACACACACACACAGAGGAAGGTGGTAATGATGAGCTGAGCTAGAACTGGGGGCAGTCCAGAGGCACAGTCATAGTAAACTCTTGACACATAAGTTATTTCTCCCCAACTGCTTCTTGGGCTGAGGGGTCCTGGCCATGGCAGTAAGTCCCATGGAACCTGCACCTCCATCTATGCATAGGGTACAGGACCAAGGGAAGAACAAGATAGATGCTGGTTTATAGTCAGTGCATGATTGCAGACCTTCATCTGCCACTTAACACTGGTGAGCAAAGCAGGGCTCTGAGCCCTGCGACTTCTGGGATAGCCACTACTACAAGCAGCAGCCAGTCAGCTGTGGATTCCTGGACCTACAAGTCTTTCATGAGCCCAACTCAACACCCACCCAAGGTGTGCCTGACAAATTTGCCCCCGTGAGTAGGCATTACATGCTGTGTCATCTTGCAGCTCTTGCCCCTCCTGACCCAGAAACCTGGTCTGAAATATTGACTTATTGCTCAGATCCACACTGCATCCATGACAGATGCCATTTTGATGACCTGGCCAATGATTTCCGTTCCCCAAGGGTAGACCCTTCTCTGCTACTTTGGCCCACTCTGTAGGCAAAGGCTCCCAAAGAGGCTGCTTTCAAGACTTGTAGGACACCTAGATATTGGGAGAGCCTTAGCGATGCACTGGAAATTACTCTGCCTAGAGCCACAGAGTGAGGTTCAAGCAGGTCACGCGGGCCTTGAACTCTGGGCCTGGGCACTGTCCCTTCAGCTCTTCAGCTTACCACTTGAGCCACAGTACCACTTCCAGTTTTCCTGTGGTTCATTGGAGATTAGAGTCTCCCGGACTTTCCTGCCCAGGCTGGCTTTGAACCATGATCCTCAGATCTCAGCCTCCTGAGGAGCTAGGAGGATAAGCATGAGCCAGCAGCACCCAATTGATTTGGACTTTCACCACAGTTGACTAGGAACTCCTGAAAGCTTTTCTTTATTTTTTATGTGCCAGTACTGGGGCTTGAACTTAGGGTCTGGGCTCTGGTCTCTTTAATTTTTGCATCAAGGCTGGCACTCTACCACTTGAGTCACAGCACCATTTCTGGATTTTTGTAGTCCATCGGCAAGAAGAGTCTCACTAACTTTCCTCCCCTGAGCTGGCTTTGACCCAGAACTTCTGAACTCAGTCTTTTGAGTAGCTAGGATTTACAGGGGTTGAGCCACTAGTGGCATTGGGCTAGAGAAGCTTTTCTTAAGCAAGTGTTCTTCCCTGCATTTGCACTGAATCCTCCATGTAAAGGAGGCCTGAAGGTCAGGAGCTGTGAAAATAGGCTTCCAGCCACAGGAAATGGCTGGGGCCCATGGTGAAAAGCCAAGCTAATCTTCCCCCTGGGCCCCATTCTCCCTCCACCCTCTGTCCTCCCTGTGGCTCAAGTACAAACCTTGACCCAGCCTTGAATGTCCTGCAGGACTTGTGTGAAGCCACAGAACCTTCATTCCACCCACACCACCTATTCTACACCACACCTCAGGAAACTTTGTGCATGTTGTACCTTCTGCCTGAGGCTCTCTATCTTGTTCCACATCTTAGAATTCCTGTGGAATTTTGGCACTGGTTATATCACCTCCGGGAGGAAGTCTTTCCTTCCCTTCTCCCTCTTGCTAGATATGGAACTAGTGCAGGCTGACTGGCAAATGCTCTAGCTTGGGTGTGTGTGTGTGTGTGTGTGTGTGTGTGTGTGTGTGTGTGTGTGTGTGTGTTTGCTAGTCCTGGGGTTTGAATTCATGGCCTGGATGCTATCCCTGTGGTTTTGTGCTCAAGGCTAGCACTCTATTACTTGAACCACAGCTCTACTTCTGACTTTTGGGTGTTTAATTGCAGAAAAGTGTCTCATATAGATTTTCCTGCTTGCAATTGTGATCCTCAGATCTCAGCCTCTTGAGTAGCTAAGATTACAGGGGTGAGCCACCAGCAACTGTCCTCTACCCTACCTCTTACCTCTAACCTTGGCCCTCCTATGAGTACCAGAAGAATATGTCTCACCAGGCTCACTTTTTTTTTTACCAGTCTTGGAGCTTGAACTCAGAGTCTGGGCATGTCCCTGAGTTTCTTTTGGTCAAGGCTAGCACTCTTATCACTTAAGCCACAGTGCCACTTTTGGCTTTTTCCATTTCTGTGATCCTGGGGAATCAAACCCAGGGCTCCGTGCATGCTAGGTAAACACTCTACCACTAAGCCACATTCGCAGCCCAAGGCTCACTTCTGACAGGAACTATGGGGGTGGGATTTATTGGCGTACCCATTTTGGTGCAGAAATCGCTGGCTATTTCATATCTTTAACAAGATTTGTGACCAGTCTATGACTCAGCAATGAGGAATGGTGAATGAGGGATAGCACCAGAGCCCAGAGGAGTAGGCTCACATATTCTACAGAGGGATAGAGAATATGGAGCCAGAACCTTTGACAACTCCTACAGCCTAGGAACTGTGGTCTTCCTGGAGGCAGTGGCTGGCTGCTAGGTGTCCCAATGGGACATCTCAGCCAGAACATAAGGCACTTTTTGCACAGCCCATGCAAAGGCGGTGGGGCTTCAGTTATTAAATGGCAGAGAAGGATGCTTTGTTCAAGCTGCTGGCTCAGACTTAGGACTCTCTGAGGACTTGCCCAGGTTGGGGGGATGGACATGGGCAACCTGCTGAATGCCCATCATCCATACATCATCCATCCATACACAGAGACATGGAGTTATTGCCTCCTTTTTTGGGGGGGGGGTGAGGCAGGTCCAGGGTTTTACTATGAGCCTAAGCTCTGTCCCTGAGCTCCTTTTGCTCAAGGATAGCACACTGTCCTTGAGCCACAGCCCCATTCATGGTTTTTTTTTCCCTGTGATCTCTTAGAAAGAAGAGTGTTGTGGACTTTCCTGCCCCAGATGCATTCAAATTGGCATTCTCTACATCTCAGCCTCAGGAGGAGTTAGGGTTATAGGCAGGAACCACTGACACCTGGCTTTCTTTTCTTCTTCTTGTTCTTTTTTTTAATCGTGACAATCTGAAATCTTCATGGTGTCATTCCAATGGTTTGCATTCAAAGTAATCTACCCAGGCCTGGAATTGGAATTCTATGACTACCACCCACAAATGGAGGGAGATCCTGATGAACTCATTCCTGTTCATGTGAATGCTGATGGAATGTAATAAAAGTAATAATTAAATTTGCAGTTAATTCATGATTCTATTTTAGAATGCCACACAAAAATTATTGGATTTATATCTTCATTCTAGCACCATGGTATGATTAAGGATATTGACTAATTTTTAATTAATGCTTTTATAAGTATTCAAACATGATACTTCATTAAATGGAATCATAATTTAGTAACTAATAATTGGTAATAATGTATATATATAATTTAATAATATCCTCACATTCTTTCTTTGTATGTGTGTGTATATATATACATATATATGCAGGTATATATGAATGTATATATATATATGTATATATATATCAATCTACACATCTATTTATTGGGCACTACTGTGGCTTGATTACAGGTGCTCAGAATTTCCTGGATTCTCAGTTTGGCAGAGGCTGGTGTGCTAAGACTGTTTCCCATTTATGAATAGGGCATTGTAGGTGAGTTGAAATCCCAGCATGGCCAAAAATTTATTTGTGGAATAAGAAGCCAATTTGACACATTTTTTCCTTCTCTGTGAAAGTCCTGGGTCTCAATACGATGTATAATCCATATGCAAATATGTCCTTTGAAATATGATGTAATAAAAGAAATATTATATGTGTAATAATACTAAATAAATAAGGGTAATAAATGTCATATGCAGTAGAACCCATATATGTACATAGATCTCATATATATGAAGAATATTTTTTCCAGTGCTGGGGATTCAATTCAGGCCCTGGCAACTGGTCTCAATTTCTTTTTTCTTTTGTTCTTTTCTTTCTTTTTTTTTTTTTAGCCAGTCATGGTGCATGAACTCTGGGCCTGGGCATTGTCCCTGAGCTCTTCAGCTCAAGGTGAGCGCTATACCACTTGAGCTACAGTGCCACTTCCAGCTTTTTCTGTTTATGTGGTACTGCAGAATTGAACCCCGGGCCTCATGCATGCAATGCAAGCACTCTACCACTGAGCCACCTTCCTAGTCCCATGAATTTCTTGTCTTTATTTAAGGACTGTGAGCTTTCCCCTTCACACACAGTGTCACAGAGTTACCCAGACCCTGAGTTCAAATCCCAGGCCTGCTAGAAAAATGGTGCAATTTCCTAGCCAGGGTCTTATTGTTATTATTACATATTTTTTGGCCTATCACAGGGCTTGAACTCAGGTCTTTGCATCTCTGCCACACCTGATCGTTAGATCCTATGACCCTACTTCAAATTTCCCAGCTGACAAAAAAATAAAAAATAAAAAGGAGAAGGATAAAACTGAGAAGTTCAAGAAGGTGGTTTTACTTTTTTTTCCTTTGTATTGTGACCATCCTGCGTCTAAATGACAAGCCCCAGAATGTGTACATGACATTGCATTGCTAACGTTTGGCGGGCTATTAGAGAAGCCATAGCTGAAACAAGCAACTTAGGCCTGGAGGTCGAATCTTAGAACTGCCACTAATGAATGGTGGGTGGTTCTAAGAAACGCATTCTGATATACATCCATACAAATGGAATGTTATAAAAGTAACATTTAAATTAGTAGTTAGTGTATGATTATATTCTAAAATTATACAAAACAATTATTCTACATTGACTAATTTTCAATTAATACTTTATTATGTATTCAATCATGATACTTAAAAAAGGAAGGAATAATTTAATTGCCAATAATTGGTCTTAATATCATATATGCATAATATACAGATATCTCTTTTGTTTTATACATATACATCTATCTATCTATCTATCTCTATCTACCAATCTATACATTTATCTGTTTATACACTTGTCACTCCTGGGGCTCAGTGACAGAGTGCTCACCAAATATGTACAAAGCGCTGGATTCCATTCTTCACTACCAGTTGCACAGAAAAATCCAGAAGTCATGCTGTTGCTCAAGCAGTCGAGTACTAGCTTTGAGCATAAAAGTTTAAGGACTGTGTCTAGACACTTACTCAAGATGCACTTACTCAACTGCCAAAAACTTAAGTAATCCTGGTGGAAGAAGCCAAATGTCCCATTTGTCTTCCTTATCAGTGAAAGTCCTGGGTCTCAGGAATGAGGTATAGTACATTGGCAAATCTATGTCCTATGTAATAAGATGTAAAAAAGTTATGTGTGTAATCATACTCACTAAAATACATAAGAAATAAATAAAACACCAAATAAAATGAATAACCACACTAACTGCAATATGCAGTAAACATGTGTATGTAAATATGAATCCTGTATTTAAAATGCATACAAATATTAGTTTTGCAAGAGCTAAGACTTGAATTCAGGCCCTGGGAACAGGCCTGACTTTCTTGTCTACAGCATGGTGAACTTCCCCTTCTCCAACAGTGCTGTACATGTACCTAGGCCTTGAGTTCAAATCCCAGGATGGGCAGAAAAAAATGGCATAAATTCCAAGCCAAGCAGCCTCATAATTTTTAAAATATTTTAATGTGTTTATTTATTTATTTATTTTTATTTTGTCAAGCACAGAGCTTGAACTCAGGGCATGGCAACTGTGCCTCAGCCTCGATCACTCCAGGCTGGGGTGCAGCCACTGGACCCACAGCCAAACCTGAGTTCCCGGGCACAAATGCTGACAAGAATAATAAATACATAAAACAACACAGAAACAAAGAAGAAAAACCTGAAACTTGCAGATGGCTGCCGGTTTTACATTTGTTTTCATTGCAAGACGACCTTCCTGGGTCTGAATGACATGGCTGAAAAGTGTTGGAAACCTGGCATTGCTGAAGGCTGGAGGGCTACCAGGGAAGCCATAAGCCAACACGGCAACATAGGCCCTGGGTTCAAAGCTTGGTCCTGACCCCTACAAATGGCATGAGATCCTAATAGTCTTGTTCCTATTCATAGGAATACCGAAGGAAGGTTATGAATGTCAAGGTTTAATTAGTTGTTCCTGAATGATGCTACTATAAAATTAGAGTGATTTTAGGAGGCCAATGGATTTTCATGAATATTTTTGACACATTAAAAGAATACTATTAATTACATGGACGCAATAGTTTCTGGACAGTGGTTGATTTAATTAACAATTCATTAAGGATGAAAACAATAATATAAATTACATGGAGGCATTAAAAATACCCAAATATTGGTAGGAATGTAGCCTATTTAACTGAATAATCTATAGACATCTCTGGCACTCTATAAAGATCTGTATTTATTTGTGTACTACCATCTGCATGTCAATCTGTTCTTATTTTGTCAACCCCTGGGGCTTGATCTCAGGTGCTGGAAACTGCTTGTCAGCTCAATATGTCCCAGGCTGGCATACTGACACTCACCCATTCATGAATTGGGCCTTGTAGGTTGTGAGTTCAGATGCCAGCACTCACAAAAATTGATTCATAGAGTAAGAAACCCTTGGTGACACAGGTTTTCCTTTGCTGTGAAAGTCCTGGATGTCAGGTGTGAAGTTTCATACATAGGCAAATCTATCCTATGTAATAAATAGTCCATGTGTAAGAATAGTCAATGAAATAAATGGTAAATAAACGAATAAAACAAAAAAATGAATAGATACACTAAACACAATATGGAGTCAATATATGGGGCTCAATCTCAGGGCCTGGGAACAACCTGGCAGCTGAATTGGCTAGAGGCTGCTGTGCTGGCAGCCACACATAAATGAATTGAGACTTCTAGGCCCTGAGTTTAGATACCAGCACTGCCAAAAATGTAATCATGGAGTGGGAAGCAGAGCGTGACACATGATTTTATTTTCTTTGAAAGTGCTCAGTGTCAGGTAGGATGTATAATTTTGATGCAAATCAATATGCTATGTAAGTAGAATGTCACAAAGGTAAAAAAAAGTCATAGGTGGAAGAATTGTCACTACAATAAATGATAAACAGATTGAATTAGTAATGAATCATTCTAGGATATAATTAGATACAGTAATTACAAGATGTGGATTAAGTTTAATTAATTTTTTATTAAGTATTAACAGAATAAAAATTGCATGGAGACATAAATACCTAATATTTGGTAGTAGCACATGATGCATAATTTAGTAATATGTAGACATCTGTCTCATTCTATAAAATATTTAATTATATGTATGTGCATATGATAAACTATAACAGTATATTGAGTATTAATTAATGCTTTATTAATTGTTAGCTGGGACACATCATTAAATGGAGTTCTCATACCACAAAAGGTTGGGTTTCTGAATAAAAACTCACTCTGTGAGGACAGTAGGTACTTCTAAGCATTTTGGGAATAAAGTGAATTGTAAAATGAAAAACAAAAACATTGGGACTGGGATGTAGCACAGTAGTGGAGTGCTTGCCTTAAGAGCATAAGACCCTGGAAGAAAAGGAAGGCAAGTTTCCTAAAGCTCAGAAGGTTAGAATTTTATGATCTGTATGAACAAACTTCTTTCTTCTTTTTTTTTTTTTGTCGGTGGTGGGGTATGAACTCTGGGCTTGGCTGCCCACCTTCAGCTCTTCAACTCATGGCAAGTGCTCTTCCCCTTGAGCCACAGTGCCATTTCCGGTTTATTGGAGATAAGCCACAGTGGCATTTCTGGTTTATTGGAGATAAGTGTCTCACAGACTTTCCTGCACAGGCTGGCTTTGAACTGCCATCCTCAGTTCTCAGCCTCCTAAGTAGCTAGGATTATAGGCATGAGTCACTATTGCCTGGTGCATGAACAAACTACTTAAAGATTGATTCTGAGGAAAGAAACTTGGAATACACTTTTAATATAAATAATTTATAAAGCCATGGTTAAGGCACTAGTTCAGAAGTATTTATTCATTGGCTAGTTTTTTAGTTTATTAAAAGATACATATATATGCATTTTAAATATATCTACATATATATTATTAAAAAATAGCTTTGAAGTGTACATAAAAGCATATGTGCTAATGTAAAGTTATACAACTGCACAAGCTTGATTTTTTATATTCAGTTTGTTGGTGCCATAAATTAGGTGGGATGTGGGTACTGTTGTTTTGTTCTCTGTTTTTGGAGGATTTCTCTCTGCTTTCTTCCCGTATCCACCTCTCTCTGCACTTGAAGTCAGCTTGCTCTCTCTTGGCTTGATTGTTCATAGCAGATTTTCTACAACTTCAGCCATACCTGTAGACTGGCTTTTTGCCAGTTAATTGGAGATGTGGTCTCTCAGGGTTTTCTGCCTGGATTGGCTTTGAAACTTCATTTTCCAGTTCTCACCTCTTGAGTAGCTTGGATTACAGATGTGAGCCACTGGGGTGCCTAGGGATGAATTCGACTTTGGTTGGTGTATTCTTTCTGTTTTTCTAAGCATGGGATCATCTACTATAGAATTTCTGTGAATATCCTGGGTATGAAGTAAGATATATAATACATATGCTAATCTGTGTAGTTCACATAAGATGTAATCAATTTAATGCATGTTATAAGTGTAATAATAGTCAATATAAATAATGAATGAATGAATAGTGCAAAAAATAAAATAATTACACAGTAAAATAATATGCGGTAAACATAAGTATGTAGATATTAATCATTATTTCTAATGTGGATGAATATTACTTTAACAGGGCTGGGGATTGAATTCAGGCCTAGGGAACAGGACTAAATTGCTTGTCTTCAAAGATGGTGAGTTTCCCCATTCCCTACAGTGCATTAGATTTACCCAGACTCTGAATTCAAATCCCAGGCCTTACAGGAAAAATAAAAGGTATGAATGCCAAGCTGGGGAGCTTCATTAGTATTTTTACAATTTTTCTTCGTGGGGCTTGAGCTCTGGCCTTGGGCGCTGTCCCTGCGCTCTTCAGCTCAAAGCGAGTGCACTACCACTTGAGCCACAGCACCACTTCTGGTTTTCTAGTGCTTTATTGGAGATAAGAGTCTCATGGGCTTTACAGCCTGGGTTGGATTTGAACCATAATCCTCAGCCTCTTGAGTAGCTAGGATTACAGGTGTGAGACACCGGCGCCCGGCTATTTCTAATATTTTAAAATTTTATTGATTGATTGATTGCCAATCACGGGGCTTGAACTGAGGTTGTGGCAACACTGCCTGAGATTCCATCACCCTAGGCTGGGATGGTGCAGCCTCTGGACCCACAGCCGATCATAGGATGGTACGCCTCGGGGGCTGACAGGAAAACAAAATGAAAACAGCACCTAAAAAAATGGCAATCTGTGCATGGTTGGCAGTTTCTTGGTTTTCCTTCCTTGCATGGTGACCATCCCGGGTCCAAATGACATGGCTGCAACCTGTAGGTTACCTGGCACTGCTGAAGGCTGGCAGGCTGGCAGTGAAGCCATAGGCCAACCTGGACACCTAGGTCCTGAGTTTGAATCCCGGTCATGCCACTTACAAAGGGCTGGGAAGCCTAAGTAACTATTGCCTATCCATAGGAGCACCAGAGGAATGTGAACAATGTCATGGTTGGATGAATAGTTCATAAATCAGGCTGGCAAAAAATTAAACCCAATAATCACAGGACACGGACTGATTTTAATTCAGAGTTTATTATGCACTAAAAGAATACTATTGATTAAATGGAGTCCTCACTAAAGACCTGAGAATCTGTAGGAGCATAGTATGTGTCATTGAACACTAAATAGACATTTCTGGCAGTATGTAAATATCTAAATTTATATTTATTTGTATACCATCATCTGCATAGAACATTTTTGCTATTTTGGCCAAACCTGGAACTCGATCCCAGGTCTTGAGCTCCACTTGGCACCTGCATGGGCTAGATGCTGCCGTGCTGACACTCACCCCTTCATGAATTGGGCCTCCTAGTCCCTCAGTCAAGGTCCCATCATTGCCAAATGTTTCTTCCTGGTGTAAGATTCCATGTGTGGCACCTGTTTTCCTTTTCTGTGCAAGTGCTGGATATCAGGTATGATGTACATGTTATGTATGCAAAGCTATATGTTATGGAATAGATTGGAACAAATGTAATAAATGTTATAGGTGTACTCACAGTCCATAATATAAATGCTAAATCAATCAATCAATAATAAAATATAATGAATCACTCCAACAAACACGATTTAAAATGAATATAGAGATATAACTCAAATATTTAAAATGTCTATAAATGTTATGTTTTTCAGTACTGGTGCTTGAATTGAGGTCTAGGGAAGAGTTGAAAAGTTCATGCATGATTCATATAGGAAATGATAGGCAAGATCTTAATTAAGACTGCATGAAGTGTAACAATAATTACATTCAGGAAATCGAAGCATTGGTAAAGATCCAAGAATCGGTAGTCACATGGAAGATAGGATTCCAACACAGCTCCCCACATCTCCTACTCTATACAAACGGGCCTTTATTAGCATACTAATTTCAGCTTATGAATGGATGAATATGGTGCTCCACCCCCACCACGGGGCTAGATCTCAGGTGCTGGGTATGGCCTAGCTCCTTAGTGGCTCACAAGCTGGTGTGCTCATGTGGACCCATTTGGCAGTTGGTACTGCTAGGCCCTGAGTTCAACTTCCAGCACTGCCAAAAGGTTCATCCTGATGTGAGATGCCAAACCTTGCAGATGTTTTCCTATCCTGTGCAAGTCCTGGGTCACAGCTAGGATCTAGAAAGCATAGGCAACTCTATACCCATGGGAATAGCTTGTCATCCATGTGAGCACAGTTATATATGTCATCCTATACTCAATAAAATACACAATACATAGATGAATAAGACACAAAATAAAAAGATTAACTACACTGAAAACAAGGTGCATATCACACCTGTATGTAAATAGAGATCCTATGTTTAAAAGAGGTGGGCATGTCCAGTGCTGGGGCTTCAAATCAGGTCCATTACCAGGCCTGACCTTTTAGTCTTCACAGACGGTGAGCTTAACATTCCCCACAGTGCAACAGAGTTTCCCAAACCTGAGTTCAAATCCCAGCTCTCACAGTAAAATGGCACAAATTCTGAGCTAGGGTTCTTTGTTCATATTTTTTATTTTTTTTTTACTAGACCCGGGGCTTGACTTCAAGTCGTGGCAACTCTGCCTCAGCTCTGATCATCCTAGGCTGCAGCCTCAGGACCCACAGCCCGTCCTCGGACCCTAGGACCCTGGGGCTTGCTGGAAAAAAAAAGAAGCCGCGAGGGGAAATAAAGCTGTGGGAAGTTCCACCTGGCTCTTTTATGTTTATTTGCCTTTGCATGGTGACCATTCTGGGTCAGAACATGGATGTCTGCAGAGTGAAGTTGACCTGGCATGGCTGAAGGCCTGCTGGTTTTCGGGGGAGCCACAGACAATGGAGGCCCCAAGGACGAATCCCAGTCAGCCCTGTTAAGATGAGGGAATGGCCGGAAATCCTGGGACATTCGTTTCTGGACCTAGGAAGAGTCGTGGAATACAATCAATCTCATCCTTGAATGAGTAGTTCCTGCTTGATGTGAGTAGGAAATGATAGGCAAGACTCATGGGATATTGATTATTTTTAATGAAGAATTGATGAAGCGTGACCATAATCATCACAGTCATGAAATGGAGGCGTCGGGGAAGATCCAAGAATTGGTAGTCACAAGGTAGATTTCATCACAGGTTGCCATCTCTCCTACACTATAAAAATATGTACTTATTTGCATACTAACTTGCACTTATAAATGCATGACTATTCCCCACCCATCCAATCCCCTCCTACTAGGGTTGTATCTCAGGTCCTGGGACTGGCTTACCTCCTTAGTGGCTCACAGGCTGGTGCGCTCACCTTTACCCATTCACCAATTGGGCCTGCTAGGCCCTGAGTTCAAATCCCAGCACTGCCAAAAGCTTCACCCTGATGTGAGAAGCCCATCGATCCACCTGTTTTCCTGTCCTGTGAAAGTCCTCAGCGAGGATGGAGAATGCTATATAGGCAACTCTATAGCCATGGGAATAATTGTCATCCATGTCAGCACAGATATACCTGTCACCATACTCAATAAAATACACAATACATCCATGAATAACACTCAAAATAAAAAAAGATAACTACATTGAATGCAAGATGCATACCACACCTGTATGTAAATAGAGATCCTATGTGTAAATGAGGTGGGCTTGTTATTTTGTCCAGTGCTTGGGTTTCAAATCAAGCCCTGGACCAGGCCTGACATTCTAGTCTTCAAGGATGGTGAGCTTCCCCTTCTCCCACAGTGCAATGGGGTTCCCCAGACCTGAGTTCAAATCCCAGCTCTAGCAGTATAACAGTGTCAGTTCTTAGCTAGAGTGCTTCATTCATAATTTTTTAATTTTTTTTTGCCAGACCCGGGACTTGAACTCAAGTCATGGCAACTCTGCCTCACCTCTGATCATCCTAGGCTGCAGCTTCTGGACCCACAGACCTGGGACCCTAGGATCTTGGGGTTTGCTGGGAAAAAAAAAGCCACGAGTTGGAATAAAAGCAGTGGGAAGTTCCATGTGGCACTTTTACATTTATTTTCCTTTGCTTGCTGAGCATGCTGGGTCCAAACACGGTGGCCTGCAGAGTGAAGGTGACCTGGTGTGGCTGATGGCCTGTTGGCTATCAGAAGAGCCAGAGGCCGACCCAAAAATGTAGGCCCCGAGTTCGATTCCAGGTCAGCTCCCATACATTGAGGGAATGGCAGGAGATCCTGAGATACTCCTTTCCAGACCTAGGCAGAGTCATGGAATTCGATGAATCTCATCTTTGAATGAGTAGATCCTGCTTGATGTGAGTAGGAAATGATAGGCAAGACTCATGGGGTATCGATTATTTTTTAATGAAGAGTTGATGAAACATGGCCATAATCATCACAGTCATGAAATGGAGGCATTGGGAAAGATCCAAGAATCCTTAGTCACAAGGTAGATTGGATTCCATCACTGGTCGCCATCTCTCCTACTCTATACAAATATGTATTTATTTACATACTACCTTCAGATTTTGAATGGATGACTATTGTGCTCCCCCCTATCCCCCTCCCCCGCGGGGCTCAATCTCAGGTCCTGGGAATGACCTAGCTCCTTAGTGGCTCACAGGCTGGTGTGCTTACCTGGACCCATTCGCCTATTGGGCCTGCCAGTCCCCGTGTCAGATCCCAGCACTGCCAAAAGATGAATTCTGATGTGAGAAGCCAATCGTTCTGTTTCTCTGTCCTGTGAAAGTCCTGGGTGTCAGCTAGGATGCAGTATGCTATATAGGCAACTCTATATTCATGGGAATCAGTTGCCATCCATGTCAACACAGTTATAGCTGTCATCATATGTAATAAAATACAAAATGCATCCATGACTAAGACACACAATAAAAAGAATAACTACACTGAATGCATGATGCATTCCACATCTCTATGTAAAGAGAGATCCTATGTGTAAAGTAGGTGACCATATGATTTTTGCCAGTGCTGGGGCTTCAGTTCAAGCCCTGGGTCTAGGCCTGACCTTGTAGTTTCAAGGATGGTGAGCTTCACCTTCGCCCACAGTTCAACAAAGTTACCCAGACCTGAGTTGGAATCTCAGAAGTGGCAGAAAAATGGTGAGAATTCTGAGCCAGGGTGTGTTATTATTAGTATTATTATTAATATTGCCAAGCATTGGATTTGAACTCAGTTCCTGACAACTCTGCCTCAGCTTCGATCACCGCAGACTGGCGAGCTCCCATGGGCCCGTAGCCGATCCTGGGATCTTAGGCTCTGAAACTTTGCAGGAAATAATATCAGAAAAATGACAGGAAAAATGACAGAAAAATAACAGAAAAAAATGTCGCAGGATGGATTTTTTTATATTTTCTTTTGCATGGTGACCACCCTGGGTCTGTTTTACACGGCTGTAAAGGGTACTTCACCTTGCATTGGTGAAGGCTAACGGGCTATCAGGGAAGCCATAGGCCCATATGGCAAAATAGGCCCTGAGCTTGAATCCTGGTCCTGACACCTACCAATGGGAGGAGGTCCCAAGATACTTGTTCCTATGCATGGGAATAACAATGAAATGTTAGCAAATTCATGATTAAATGAGAAGTTTCTGCGTGTATTGGTCTAGTCCAAAATTAGATGCAATGATCCTAGGACGATGATTCATCTTAATGAATGGTTTATTAAGCATGAAAAGAATACTATTCCTTCAATGGTGGCATAATAAAGACCTAAGAGTTAGTAGGAATGTAGTTGATGTCATTGAATCCTAGATAGATGTCTCTGGCACTCTGTACAAATATATATTTATTGGTGTTCTCCCACCTGTCTATCCATGTATGCCTATTTTGTCCAGCCCTGCGGCTCAATCTCAGGGTCTGGAAATGCCCTGGAAGCTTCATTGGCTAGAGGTTGCCCTGTTGACACACCCATTCAAGGTCTGAATTTGGTCTGCCAGGCCCTGAGTTCAGATCCCAGCACTGCCAACAATTGGATCATGGAGCAAGAAACTGAGTGTGATACCTGTTTTCCTTTTCTCTGAGAGTCCTGCGTGTCACACATGATGAAGAACACATCGAAAATCTAGATTCTATGTGATGGGTTGTCATCAATATCGTAAGTGGAATGTGTGTCATCACAGTCAATAAAAAAATCTCATATCTAAAATATACTTGGAACTCAAAAAATTAAATCCCCCAACAACATATCCTCAAAGAAACAATTGCCCAATAAATAAGTGGGAAAAAGACTTAAAGAGAAACTTCTCTGAAGAGTAAAGAAGGATGGCCAATAGACAAATGAAGCAATGCTCAACCTCCCTAGCCATAGAAGAAATGCAAATCAAAACAACATTGAGATACCACCTCACCCCAGTTAGAATGGCTATAATCAAGAACTCTAATAACAACAGATGCTGGAGGGGATGTGGACAGAAGGAAACCTTACTGCATTGTTGGTAGGAGTGTAAACTTGTTCAACCACTTTGGAAAGTAGTATGGAGGTTCCTCAAAAGACTCCACATAAAGCCCCCCTATGACTCAGCAATCCCATTTTTGGGCATTTACCCAAATGTTTACAAACAAGACCACACTAAAGCTCCCAGCACGACTATGTTTATTGTAGCAGTATTTACTATAGCTAAGATATGGAACCAACCCAGATGCTCCTCAGTAGATGAATGGATCAAGAAAATGTGGTATATATACACAATGAAATTCTATGCCTCTATCAGAAAGAATGACATTGCCCCATTTGTTAGGAAATGGAAAAACTTGGAAAAAATTATATTAAGTGAAGTAAGCCAGGTCCAAAGAAACATAGGTCCCATGGTTTCCCTTATTTGCAATATCTAGTATATGTCTGAGTCAAGCAGAAAAGGTCAGATAAGGTGATGTTAGGGAAATGAACCCTAAGATATGTGCTCAAATGATTTTTCTTTCTTTCTTGTGATTGTTTCTAACACTTTTATAAGATTATTTGTTTGTGGATTTGAATGACCCTCCCCCACAGTATAACCCCTGCTTTCACTGTATTTGATGTTGGTATAATTTGTGGAGGGGAAGGGGAAAAACAATTCATTTAAATAGTGATAGAGGTGGACCCATTGCATCAATGAGATGTACAAGTCATTATTTCAAAAACGAACTTTACAACTTTGGTGCGGTGTGGCTGGGGGGAGTGGGGAGGATTGGGTAGGGGCGAAGGGGAGGATGGGAAGGGGAAAGAAAGGAGGAGGCTACAATACTTGATAAGAAATGTACTCATTATCTTGCCCATGTAATTGTAACCCCTTTGTACAATATTGTCACAATAAAAAAATGGAAAATAAATGAATAAAACAAAAATACTATAAATAACCACAACAAACAGGACATGGACTGAACATTTATACAGAAGTACAAATCATACCTTTACAATGTATATAAATAGAATGTTTCCAGAGCTGGGACTTAAATTCAGGCCTAGGGACCAGGCCTTACTTTCTTGTCTTCAAGCATGGTGAGCTTCCCCTTCATCCACCGTGCTTCAGAATTACCCAGGTCTTAAGTTCAAATTCAAAGGTAGAAATAACTGCATTAACTGCAAGCTAGGGAGTTATTTTTTTTTTGCTTTTTTTGCCAAGCACGGTCTCGAACTTAGGTCAGGGCAACCTTGCCTCAGCTTTCATCACTATAAGCTGGGGTGCAGCCGCTGAAAACACAGCCTATCCTGGGATCCTAGAACTTCAGGCCTTGTGCAAGGGGGTGGGGGAATGCACAGAAAAAAAGTGACAGGATGGCATTTTTACATTTTCTTCCTTTGCACTATGGCCATCTGAGTCTGAGATATCCGGCTCCAAAGAATACTTCACCTTGCATTGCTGAAGGCTTGCAGGCTACTGGGGAAGCCATAATCCCGAACAATGATTAGCCAGGCACCAGTGGCTCTCACCAGTCCTCCTTGATAGTTACAAGGCTGTGATAGGAGGATCATGGTCAAAGTCACCCTAGGAAGTAAAGTCCTTGAGACCCCTGTCCAACCTCAATGCCAACAAAGCAAAAGTAGAGCTGTGTGGCTCCAGTGGTAGAGGGCTAATCTTGAGCAAGAACAGCTCATGGACTGTGCCCAGATCCTGAGTTCAAGTTCCAGGACTGGCAACAAGCAGACATACACAACAATCTGTGCAGCCATCTGGCTAAAGCAGGTCTCCCTCTTGTCCCCAACTGGATTGGACAGAGTTTCCTGGTAAAGGGGCTGCTGTCATCTTGACTCTGTCCATTCCGTCTGCATCTCAGGAATCCAGGCACACCCCATTCTTTCATGGTTTTTTTTGATCAATGGGATACAAGAATAGTGGCCACACCCACATTCCATGCTTCCCAGTTACACCTGGATTCCCTCTGTTGGTTGACACCACTACCAGCAGTTGAGGAAGGTAGAGGTGGCTGAGTGGTGAGCAAGAGACTCCAGGTGACTTTGAGGTAGAGTAGGAAATGATGTCCTAGTCGGTGAGTGGGAGAATAGAGGATTTCCTAGAGCGTGGGAATGTGGCCAGCCCAACTTTTCTGTCACATTGCTCAGATGTCTGAAACAATAAGAATCAATGAGAGAACTCTGGGCAAGAAACTGCTGCAAGACCACCAGTAGTATCCTCCCGAGAGATCTGAAACTTTCAAGAAAACAAAGAACACGAAAAAGGGACGGATCCCCAAGACAAACATCTCTGGGGAGGCGGATTGAATGGAGAGTCCGGCCAAAAGTGATGCCAACCATGGGCCTATCTTGCTTTTGGACACAGTCACAGCCACCAGGGTCCAGATTGTTAAGGTCCCAATACCACCAAGGATCCACAGAGGTGCTACCCGCATGTGGTGCCCACCATGGACCACAGAAAAGAAGAAACCAAGCACTCATTGCCAAGATCCAACCACTGAAGCAGGGAAAGACAGACATGCAGGGTCAATGGGAGTAAGAGAGGGAGAAGATAGTATGCAGCACCAAAAATGGAGGTAGAGATCCACAAGGGACCCATACAGTGGTTGGCTTCAGCACAAAGCGATTTATAATGAGCACTGGCCCAAGTGCAGCAGGCCACTGATGACAGAGAAAGGGAGCACAAAGCTCTCACCAGCTGCCTGCATGCTACAGAGTGGCGTGTGGCAGGGCTGAAGATAGCGGCTTCTGCAGTTACTGCTG
This sequence comes from Dipodomys ordii, assembly GCF_000151885.1. Lineage (NCBI taxonomy): Eukaryota > Metazoa > Chordata > Mammalia > Rodentia > Heteromyidae > Dipodomys > Dipodomys ordii. Next base: position 137,929 of record NW_012284997.1, on the reverse strand, counting down.
CAAAGGAGACCAAAATGTTTTTCAAACAGCTGAATGATGTGACACTTCAGCTCGAGGAAAAGACCAGAAACTTTGATGACCTGGAGCAAGTGAACACAGAGTTGCAGGAGAAGGTGGAAGTGCTGTAGATACAGGGGAGCAACATGAAGAAGAGAATATGCAAGTTCCAACAAGCACTGGAGGGCATGAGGTACTGAAGATGGAGTTCAAAAACCTGGAGGAACAACTTCACATCCAGGTCCAGGAAAACCAGTCTCCGTCTTCAGAACGTGGAGCACCACGAGCAACTGCAGAGACTGGAGGAGAAAGCCTAGGATCAGCAGGAGATCCTGAGACCCCACGATGATCATGTGTGTAGGATGGACAACCGGAGGAAAAGCTGGCCCTGCTGTGGGATGCTCTCCACAGGGTGAGCAGTGAGAAGTAGGAGCTCGCCAGCATCCTGGACTCAGAGCAGCAGATGAAGAAACATGTGTGGGAACAGTAGGACTGCTCAGAGAAGAAGATAGAGAAATGGATAGTGGTGGCTGAGAGAGAGAGCCAAGCAGCTCAGGAGCAGCAGGAGCAGTCCCTGGGCCAGTGCAGGAGTTCAGAGCCTCCTGTGAATGGCACATCTCCCCCAATGAGCGGCTGTGCTCTGAGAAGGAGGCCCTGCAGCAGCACTTAGAGAGGCAGACCCAGCTGCTGGAGCAGCTGAAGCAAGTGAAGGGCTCAACAAACTGGAGGGACCAGGTGATGTCCCCGAAGTGGCAGGACACTCTCAAGTGCCTGGAAGCCACCAGATCACAGGAGGAGTGCCTGCAGGCCCAGCTGAGCTTCCTGGCTTACCCTGGGAAGGGGAAGGCATGAGCCCTGGAGAAGCAAAATGTAAGGAGGTGAATTCCCCCCCGCATGTGATGATCACAGAGGATGGAGATGTCCCCCAGACCAAGACTGACATGGCTCTGAGAGTGCTCTTGGACGGTGAGATCCACAGGGGGACACTCCTGACACAAGAATGGTAGGCCAGCTGCAGGCACCCCCTGGCCAACCCAGCAGCTCAGTGCCAGACTGAGCTGGAGCCACAGGCCCTCAACCCCATGAGCTGCCACCACAGCATGCATGGGATTGGGAAATTGGTCATGAGCATCTGAGAAGAAAATCTGCTTCGTCCATGACCTGCCTGATGAGGTGGACTTCCAGAGTCCAGCAGGTGAGCTCCACTATTGATGCAGCCAGCTGTCAGCACACATCCAAACTACCAAGGAGTCCCTCATGGTGTGTATAGAGCAGATGTTGGTCCTGAATGAGCTGTGTTGGGAGAAAGCCCAGTGCATGCACTGGCTGTCTCATGAGAAGATCGAGAAGAGGAGCGTATTGCGGAGCTGCTGTCACTCCTCGCCAGGGAAGGCAAAGACAGCAGTCTCCAGATGCCAGCACAGGCTGAGCCTCCCACCCTCCTCCCCAACACTGCTTCAGAAGCAACTTGAAGACAGCATGGAGACTGCCAGAGGAGAGGTCAGGGTTCCTGACCCCGTAGTGGACTCCTTCAAGGAGTATGTCCTGCCCCAGATGCCCCACATCCAGATCCGCCCACAGCTCCCAGGCTCAGGGGAGGAGTGCTCTCTCACTTTCTCCTGTAGATTGATGCGGATGATGACTCTCTATGTGACATACTGACTCTCAAAAGCGTTGGCAGCCTCCAGAAGTAGGTGACCAAGTGGCTTTCTCTCAGGCCTCCATCTGCCGGGCAATGTGAAGCTTAAACTGGGGGTAGGGTAGGGCAGAGGCTGAAGGGAGTTGGCCCAAACTCAAGGGATATCTAATGGCCCATTGGTGGCCAGGAAAGAGGCCTACGTTTTGCTTATCACAAAGAATAAATTGTTTTCAAGCAAACAACAACAACAACAAAAAGCCTAAAACACAGATTTGTTCTTCCAGCCCTGGGGCTTGAACTCAGGGCCTGGCCACTGTCCTTTAGCTCTTTTTGATCAAGGCTGTCCCCACCTCCCCTTCCAGCTTTTTCTGTGGAATAGAACCCAGGGTTTCAGGCATGCTAGGCGAACACTCTACCACTGAGGCACATTCTCAGGTAGGATGATTTTTTCCCCCTCCCAACCCGTATGGCCATTCCTCAGATAAATAGGAAGTAGGGGCTAGGATGAATATGAAGCACAAGTCTGGTTCCTCCCAAAATATTCCCCCGCCCCCTCTTCCCAGATCCTGAGTTGAAGTTTCTCTTCTACCATTAAGGGATGAGAGAGGGAGAGGGGAGTCCCAAGAGAGTACCAACAACGGTGGCCCCCTGAGTCCCACATCCTTCCCCACACAAGTGGTCCTCCAGATTGTGATCTTACCTGACTCAATGTGAAGTCTACACTGTCTCCCCACCACTGCAAGGCTCAGGATGAAATAAGGGTCAGCCCAAACCTCAGCCCACACCCAAAGTGGAAGCTCCTAGTCGCAGACCTACTTCTACCTCTGACTGCCCCTAGTTAGGCCAGACCCACCATTCACCACTATGTTGGTGGTGATGTCCTCATGAATGGATCCCAGGAAGAAGGTCTATGGCAAAGAGCACAAGCAGCATGGTGAGCAGGGCAGAAGGATGTGGGGTGATTGCTCTGGGATCTTCCTTGGAGCCCTCCCGTCCAGCCAGATCCATGCTGACCCAAAGCATGGACAAGGCCAGGGGGTGAGACAAGATGGAGGAGCACAGGACTAAAGGAGGTACTGCTTTGTCTTGGAGAACTTGATTAGTTCCAATTATAATTAATTCCAATTATATTTGGCCCATGCCAATCCCAAAGACAACATGAAATGCCTCTCCGTGTTGTTGTTGGCCGTGAGCGCTGTCCCTGAGCTCTTTTTCTCAAGGTTGGCACTCTACCACTTGAGCCACAATGCCACTTTTGTTTTCTGATGGTTCATCGATAAGACTCTCATACACTGTCCTGCCCAGACTGGCTTGGCACCGTGATCCTCCAGATCTCAGCTTCCTGAGTAGTTAGGATGACAGGCATGAGCCACCTCTTGAAGGAATCTTGGTGAGTCTGTAAAGAAGCTCCAAAGGGCCTGGATAGACCATGACCCCATCAAGGAGCTGGGATGGGGGAAGGTTGACCTACTAGCCATTCTATTCCTCCAAAATTGAAGATGCCAGGTGATGTTGTATGCACCAAACACCTGGGCCATCAGCCACCAGGCTTAGTGAAGGAAAAAGTAGAGAATACCCAAAGACTGCAGTGTAGAAATCTCTGATTTTGCATGCATGTGGTGTGTGTGTTTGTGTTTGTGTGTGTGTGTGTGTGTGTATGTGAACTCAGGAACTAGCCTCTATCCCTGAGTTTTCTTGCTCAAAACTAGTGCTGTGACACTTGAGTCACAGCCTCACTTGCTTTTCGATGGTTAATTGTAGGTACAAAGAGTCTCAAGGACTTTCCTGTCCAGGGTGGCTTTGAATCATGAATGGGACCCCAGGGAAACAAGAGTAAACACAACTCACAAGTACAATCCCTATGGTGGGCCACTCCTGCCCTCTGGTGGCCACATGTGGAACATGCGGTCCCATGCCATTATCCTCTAGAGTTCAATTTAGGCAAGTTACTAGGGAAAAGCTGACTTTTGCTCACCCTGATTGCTGATGCCAGAGCAGGTCTGTTCCACCCTACGCCAAGAGAGCTCCAGGAGGCCCAGCTTTCCAGGGACACAGGGAAGGGAGAGGTCAGCTCCAGGCTGAGTTAAGAGCCTTTGCCCACAGATACCCCAACTTGGCCTTACTTATCACCATAAGACCTGTTAAAGAACAACCCAAAAAAACAAAATTGGAGCTGTGCCTCCATGTGGTAGAGTTCTAGCATTGAACCAAAGAGCTCAGGGACAGGGCCCCCAAGCTTTGAGTTCAAGACCCCCAGCTGACTTCCCCCATAAAACACAGGTTTTCTAAATGTGAACTAGTAGGATTTGTGAAGTGTTTCTGAAGAATGGTGATACTGAAGAAAGCACCCTAATTCTAATGACAGCTGAACTTGTGACACACAGCTATGTGCTGAGTCCTTCACAGGGTGCTATTTACTGGGTCCTTCCCTCATGGGAGTTATGTGCTGAGTCCTCAAAAAGGTGCTGTTTGCTGAGTCATCCCAAAGGGTGCTATGTGCTGAGTCCCTGAGAAGAGTGGGCCATCCTGGGTTTTTTAAAGGGGGCTTTGTGCTGAGTCCATTACACAACTTATTGTATGCTGAGTCCTTCAAAAGGTATGGTGTGCTAATGCATCCTAAAGGGTCCTGCTATGTGTGAGCCCTTGAGAAGAGAGGGGTGAGGTGTTTTTTGAATGCTGTGTGCCAAGTCCTTTCCATAGGGTGCTCTGTACTGTCCTTCAAATGGTGCTGTGTGCTGAGTGCTTCCACAGTGTGGTATGTGCTGAGTCCATCAAAATTGTTCTGTGTGCTGAGTTTATCGAAGGAAGCTATGCACTGGGTGTTTTACACAGCGTGCTTCAACACAGAGTGTGATGAGTCCCTGGGAAAGAGTGCTATGTGCTGAGTGTTTCAAAGCATGCCATGCACTGAGTCCTTTACACTGTGGGCTATAGACTCCCTCCTTCAAAGGGTGCTGTGTTCTGAGTACTCTACCCACCATGCTACATGCTGAGTCCTTCAAAGGGAGCTGTGTGCTGAGTCATTTACACAGGGAGCTTTGTGCTGATTTTGGAAGTGTGCTGTGTGCTGATTCATCCCAAAGGGTGCTATGTTCTGAGTCCTTGAGAGGTGGTAATCCTCAACACTCACACACACACACAGACACACAAACACAAACATACACATACCAGTGTCACCATGCACCTGCTTGGTGTGTAGAGTGGAGGGTGATGGAGGAGAGTCTCCTCCATTGGTGGGGCTAAGGGGAGATTCAATCCTCTGGGCCGGTACTGGAGGTGGGGGATAGTGCTGAGCTGAGGTAAGGCTGCAATTGCCATGGTCTAGAAGCCTCAGGGCCCAGTCAGGGCTGCAATTGTGGCCAGGGGTGTGGGGTGGAGCCCTAGGGAGGAGGGGGCAGGACCTAGGGGCATACTTTGGTGGCAGCAATGGCCAGGAGCCCAAGGGGGCAGGGGTGTGTGTGTAGCAGTGGCGGGTAGCCCAAGAAAGGATTGTGGGGCCGAGAGAGAGCTGGGAGAAGAGCGAGCATGAGTACTAGCACCCCTGCAAACAGCTTCAGTGGCTGGCGGCTGATCCGATCAAAGTGTGGGTCCTGACCTGGAGCGCAGAGCATGCGGAGCCTACACAGCAGGCACATCGCCACATGCAGCCCCTCGGAGGTGCCCAGCCATGGTGTCCCTGAGTCTGAGGTCCCGGTACAAGGAGCACGGAAGAGGCAGTGGCTGCTGAGGCAGCGGTGGCCACAGGTGAGGAGACCACTGAGGCTGCGGTGGTGGCTGAGGAGGAGCAGAGGCTGTGCGCAGCTCCACCATGCGCCCGTGCTGCGTTTCAAACATGGCGGTGCTGGCTCGGACCCGCGGAGCCTCTAGCAGTTACCTGGCAGAGCTGTTGCACCCCTGGCCTGCTTGTGGCCATGACTTGGTACAGGCCCTCAGTCCTCAGACTCCTGGCGCACACCCGGAGTAGCAGCCTACAGCTTCTCCCAGCAGCACACATGGGTGGCCAACCTTCGTTCCTGCACCCCACAACCCCCCTGTAAACTCTGTCCCCCACTCTACCCTTCCTCCCCACCCTCGCGGACCCGGACCCTTGCCTCTTGCCTCCCCCTCCCTTCCTGCCTGTGCCTCCCCCATGCCCCACAATCTGTATTGGCTCTGCCACAAATGCACCCCAGGGGTGGAAGGTCCACCCGGGGATCCCACCCTCATCCCTAGTGGCCAGTGTTCCAGGAAAAGGGGAGCTGCAGGGATGGGGAGGTGGGAGCACCACAGAGCCCCTGGCCTGAAGCAGTGGGAGCCACACAGCTGTGCATCTGCACCATTCCTCTCCCTGGTGGGAACCTGGTGGCTTTAGTCAGAGGTGGGGAGCTGCACCTCCACACCTGCCTTCTCGGTTCCTTTCCCTTTTGCTGGGGAAAGGGGTGTTGGATGCATAAATTAGACACCGTTGTTGTGTGAGCCCTTGTCTTCTGTGCTCAGTCACCCTTTCACCTGAGGACATTCCCAGAAGAGCCCACTAGAGAGGTGAGGGCACTGGGGTCACATAGAAAGTGGATATTTGGGAGAAAAACACACACCCTCTGACACACATACAACCGGCCTGTACCCCCAACCCCAGCTGTCAACTGTTCTGACTGGGTGATCACATTTCCCAGCTCTGCCAGCTTCTGCTAGTGCTCCCAGTCCATCTGGTCCCCTTGTCCTCCCCAAGAATCTGCCAAGTCGTCCAGAAGTATGTAGGCTGGAAGTAGGGAGTCCATCCATGTATATAGCCTTTAGGACCTCATCAAAATCTCCAACAATGCCCCCACCCTAGGTCAGACACCTCTCTGGAGGCACCATGACCCCCTGCTTTGTTTTCTGTCCAGGCTCTGAGGAGCCACATGTCTTGGGACTCCTTCACCCAGCGTCCTGGCCTAGGGTTTTGGTGAATGGGGAGTCAAGGCTGGTTGTTCCCAATGGGAAGGGTCTGGCCCTGGAGAAAGGGAGAGTCAGGGTGGTTCTGCATTATTAGAGCATTGTTCACCTTGGGTTAGATCCCCTGGTTCTGACTAGAGAACCCCTGTGCTCTAGCTAGTACATTGCCCAGATGAGAAACCAACAAACTCAGGAGAGACACTGCTCTGAATCTGTGTGTGTGTGTGTGTGTGTGTATGTGTGTGTGTGTGTGTGTGTGTGTGAGAGAGAGAGAGAGAGAGAGAGAGAGATCATCTTTCTCATTGTACAGTCACCGTGTCTAAAAAGAGCAAAAGCATTTTATTTGTGTGCATGTGTGTATTTGTTATTCTTTTTCAATTAATGCCCAGTATGAGCCCAGCCATAATTTTGTTTTCTCTTTCACCGTTTCATGGATCCTTTAGAGAAGGTTTCAGTAGATGCTCCTTTCCACCTCTTTTTTCCCCTTTCCTGCAGCCCACAGTAGCTGCAGGACCTGGTTGGGTCTCCCCTAGGAGGCCTGTGTGAACCGCAGACCAGAGTGGACACCTGCTCTTCTGTCTTCAGCCAGAAGGCTCATGAGGCTATTGTGACCACAGCCGCACTCCTCCAGCCAGCCAGTCTGCTCTGGTGTGTATAGTTGGAGCTAATTCAAGGTTGGGAATGAGTCTGCCAAACATAAATAGGGAATGAGATGGGAGGTAGTAGGGCAGGGGCTGTGAATCTAGGAGGGTCTAGGAGGGTCTGGGAAGTGACAAACTGTGTGACATAGCAGATGGTTCACCACGACTGAGGATGAGAGGGGAATCTTACTCAGGGTATTGACTGTGTAAGTGGGCATCTGGGCATGGGGCTCCGGGCCCCCAATTGTGGTGTGGATTCCCTCTGGGGGCAGTGCACTGGTGGGTAGTCCTCCCTGGAGTCCTACAGACTCCAATCTGTGTCCCTCCTGGGCTGTTTCCAGCTGGGTAATGGTAGGCAAGTGTGTTCCCCCTGCTGGAGCCTACTTGGGATCAGGACATGGCAGTTAGCTAGGGCTCTCTGAATGCCATTTTCTGTAACCTGCTGTAGGCTGTCTGGAAGGAAAAGGGGACCACTGACTTTGGAACCCTTTAAGTTTGATTAGGACAAATTGAAATTCCAGCTTTTCCAGGGTTTTTTCCTTGAAGCTGGCAATTTCTACTAATGCTTGGATTTCTGGGTCAAATGAGATGGACCATTTCAGCCACCAAACAATGACATTCAAGCAGCACAAGCAGAGTTCCTGATCCAAATGGTCTCCTGCTATGAACGTCTTGCCTTGACTGCTTTTCTCCGGCAGATGCCGATTCTCCTCCGGCTCTCTCTAGGGTGATCACTACAGTTGAGGATGTTGTGGGGAACAGAGGTTGTGACCTTGCCATCTGCAGCCTGATTGCTGTGAGCAGAGACAATTCCCAGGACCTGTACTGGACTCTGGGAGATTCAGAGACCCAGGATGCCTCAGGGATCCTTTTCTGCAACATGAAACTTGGGGGCTGGATATGGTGGACCATCCTGTCTGGCCCTAGGGAGTGCAGAGGCTTTCACCTCACGACAACCTTGTTCACAGCTGAGTGGGGAATTGAGTGCCATTCAGCTGCTCAGTGGCTGGACAGAGATCCTTGAGAAGATAGGCATCCCAGAGACCCCAGAATACAGTGAGTACATCATGGCTCACACCCTTGGAACCAAAACAGTTAAGTGCAGTGGTACCAGGAGGGTGGGAAGAGGGAGGAGGGAGAACTGTGGAGAGCTACATCAGGTTTTACCCCCACCCAGGATGCTTACCTGAGTTGGATGGGACTTTTCTGTAGTATTGTCATAGACAGATGCTCATCTCTTTATCTAACAAAACCTTACAGTGTGTGGCAGATCCTGGGGGGTGGGGGTGGGGGTCATACATGATGAAAGGTTCCAGTGCTGGTTCCACAGCACAGGACAAAATCTTGGTTTGAGCTGGATGCTGGTGCCTCACACTTGTCATCCTAGCTACTTAGGAGGCTGAGATAGGAGGATTGAGGCTTAAGGCACAGGCAGAAAAGCCTGTAAGACTCTTATGTCCAACTGACTACCAAAAAGAAAATGCCAGATGTGGATGAGTAGTTCAAGCTGTAGATTGTTGGCCTTGAGTAAAAAGGCTCAGGGAGCCGGGCGCTGGTGGCTCACACCTGTAATCCTAGCTACTCAGGAGGCTGAGATCTGAGAATCACGGTTCAAAGCCAGCCCGGGCAGGAGAGACCGTGAGACTCCTATCTCCAATAAACCACCAGAAAACCGGAAGTGGCACTGTAGCTCAAATGGTAGAGTGCTTGCCTTGAGCTGAAGAGCTGAGGGACAGCGCCCAGGCCCAGAGTTCAAGCCCCACGGCCAACAAAAATAAAAGGCTCAGGAACAGCACCCAGGCTCTGAGTTCATGCCCAGGAGTGACACAAAGAAAGGAAAGAGGAAAAGAGGAAGGAAGGATGGAGGGAGAAAAGGAGGAAAGGAAGGAAGAAGGGAGCATGCAAGCCTTTTTTTGAGTCTCTGGATCAATGGAGCCAACCATTCACAATCTCTGAGGGGACAGTTTCAGAGCATAATTCTAGTGTGTAGGACCAAGGCACTGACCTATTCATGACATCAGCAACTCATGACATCAAAATCTGAGTGTTTGCTGACTGCAGAGGGAAACAGCCTCGGGTAGACCCTAGGGCTCAGAGTGGGTCACAGAGTTTCAATCTCTCCTGGCTCACCGAGTTTATTTTCTGGTCAGATAAGAAGAAACTGTCCAAGGGCTAGGGAGGTGTAGGGTGAGGGAGTGGCAAGACAGAGGTGGGAAGGGATAAGGAGGAAGATGAAGAGGGAGGACAATCCCAGATCCAGTGTATCAGGCCATTGGAGCCATGACCTCAACTGAAAACCTAGACGATCAGTGATAGAGCCTTCAACCCAGCCACATGGCTATTAAAAGTCCTGGCACTCTGGGTTCACTGTTGACAACCTGTCTGTCATCCACTGCAGGATGCCTGTGCAGTACATCCTTGGGGACTGGGACTTTTTCTGGCTCAATCTGAAGGTGACAGCCCCAGTGTTCATTCCTCGACTGGAGACAGAGGTAAGTGTGCCACTGGAACAGGACACCCAAGGGAATGAGGGCTAGAGTCAGACCCGTACTGCCCCCAGACTTCCTCTAGGGGAATCTAGGGCCCCATGACTACCATCCTCAGAGGTAGAGGTGGGTCTCTTTGCTGGCTCAGCCTTTAGTCTAGATAGCAGATGTGGGAGGGGCCGACTGAAAGTCGAGGCTAGTGGGAAAACAGGAGGCACTAGGCTGGGAGCAGGGTTGTTTCTTTGAAGATACTCACAACCCAGGAACATTCAGGAGATGGATCAACCCTCTCCTCCTCCCTGAGAGAGAGGGACTTGGAGCCCTCCAGTCTGCATCCCTTGGCTGAGAAATTAATTCATTCCTATATCCTTTGTTTAGATAACTAGATCTCACCTGACTGCTCAGTGTCAAGGCAGGACAGTGAGAGATCTTGAGTCCTTGATGAGGTCATGGGATCCTCAGTATGAGATTGTACTTGAATGTCCTGATTTGGTTCATGGTCAGACCCATCTCAGCCTGTCATGATCTAGGACTAGAGAATCAGAGCAGGATGGGGTCTATTCTGTGAATCATGAGTATTATGTGTGAGCTTTGAGCTCCCGTGTGCTCACCTGTTTCCTTTACTTGGGTGTGTCTATGCTAGAAAAAGCTTAAAACTAGGGTCTGGGTCCCATCCCTTGTTTCATGCTCAAAGCTAGCACTCTACCATTTGAGCCACAGCTACACTTGCAAGGTTTTTGGGTGTTTAATTGGAGATAAGAGTTCTGAATGACTTTGCTGCCAAGGGTGGCATCCGACTGCAGTCCTCAGATCTCAGTCTCCTGAGGGGATAGGATGACAGGCATAGAAAAGCATCTTTGGCCGGGTGCCAGTGGCTCATGGCTGTCATCCTAAGTAATCAGGAGCTGAATTGTAGGATCACGGGTGAAAGCCTGCTTGGGCAGGAAAGACCCTCAGACTCTTCTCTCCAATAAACCACCAGAAAACCGGAAGTGGTGCTGTGGCTCAAGAAGTACTGTGCTGGACTTGAGCTGAAGAGCTCAGGGATAGCACCAAAGCCCAGAGTTCAAGCCCCACAACCAACAAAAAGAAAGAAAGTAAAACATCTTTGCCTGCAAAGGACGGTGGAGGTGTGTTTCTGTGTGTGTGTGGGTGTGGGGGATAGATATTTATTGCCCTGCTCAGTCATAATTTTAGATGGATTGTCCCAGACTCTTAGTTCACCGCAGCCAATTCTTGACCACAGGTGAAGCTCTGGGTTGGATGTCAACCATTGGACCTCAGTCTCCTCATGGGACAGTTGTGAGTAAATAAGGGACTAATACAGAGGGATCTCTGGAGCAGGGCCAGGAACAGAGGGAGCAGGTGTCAGATACAGTTCTCAACAATTCTGTGAGCATATGACAGGAAGTTGCCGGGAAAGGGCTCAGATGGGGTCTGTTATTAATCATGCAACAGGTGTGGAATTATGAAACAAAACATGGCTGTCTTTCATCATTACCCTGTCCCCATGAGGAAGGGATCCTTCACTCTATTCATTTTTCCAGCTGGGAAAAATGAGTCATGGAGAAGCCAGGTGACCTGCTCATGACCTCCAGCTTACAGGAATCTTGGCCTGATTTCTTTGCCATGCTTCCTAGGACAGTGGGTGTTATTCAGTCCACTTCTTGTGGTGGGAAGTCCACTTGTTGTCATTTGTGGGGATTGAATTCTCAGCCTGGATGCTATCTCTGAGCTCCTCAGATCAAGACTAGTACTCTACCTCCTGTGCCACAGCATCACTTCCATTTTTCTGTTAGTTCTTTGAGGATAAGAGTCTCACAGACATTCCTCCCGAGCCAGCAATGAACCAAGATCTTCATATCTCATCCTCCTGTGTAGGTAGGATTATGGTTCTGAGCCACCGGCACCAGGCTGAAGTGTAATTCTGGACCTCTGTCTCTCTCTCTCTTCCTCTCTGTCTCTCTCTCCCTCTCTCTCTCTCTCCCTCTCTCTTTCTCTCTCTCAGGAATTGGTTGAATGAGTCCTGGAGGAGGTGACCCAGCATCCCCATGTGGCTGGAACCCATGGTAGCCCTCTCATTCTGGAGGTGGGCTGTGGGTCAGGAGCTGTTTTGCTCAGCCTGTTGAAGCAGCTTCATGAGGTAAGCCCCTCTGTGCCCTGGCTAGACCATGACAGTTATTCATTGTCCATCCCATGAGTCCTTCTCCACATCCCTCTGCTACATCGTTGAAGGAAAGTGCATGAGGTATCACCTTGTTCCCCTGCCCAGCACAATCCAGGGCCTCTGACCTATACCCCCACCTATCTGACAAGACCCTGGCTATAAGACAATAAAAACACTCTGTGTGTACTAACCTTTGCTGGGGAGTATCATTTTGGTTAAGGGGGCAGGGTTCAGAGGAAAGACCCCAGACCTGACACCTCCCGGGGAGGACATTTGTTCTTGTGACAGAGCCACATCTTTGCTGTGGATAAGGAATAAGCCTCCATCAGACTGACCCAGAACAATGCTCAAAGATAAGTAGGCTGTTGAAGTATCAAACCCACTCATGTCTGCTTCCTACTCCCAACAAGGAGGTTTAGGGTGGGTGGCCTGGCCCTGGGCCTAAGGGATTATAAATAGATGGTGGTGGTCAGGAGCTCATGGCTCCCACCCATCATCCTGGCTCTTTGGGAGGCTGAGTTCTGATGGTTGTGACTCAGAGCAGCCCGGGCAGGAAAGTCCAGGAGATTCTTATCTCCCATAAACCACCTCCCTCCCCAAACCCAAACACAAAAAAGCCAGATGTGGTGCTGTGGCTCATCTGGTAGAGCCTCAGCCTTAACAAAAGAAGCTCAGGGATAACACCCAAGCCCTGAATCCAAGCCCTAGGACTAACACAATCATAAAATAAATGAATAGTGTACATCTTTCATCTGACTACCAAGAAAGATGTATTCAGTTTTCTCACTGGTACATGTAGCCAAAGGTAATGGGCTCCCTTTCATGTTCCCCTAATCCTCTCCTTCTCTCCTTTATCTGTCCAGGCTTTATCTGTTGCAGGACAGAATTCAGATCATCCCCTTGGATGTGACCTTAGGTACCCTCCCTCATCCACCTCCCTTGGGGTCAGGATCCTGGATGCTCTCCCTGCTGGGAGGAGGAGGCATCACAGACTCACACACACACACACACACACACACACACACACACACACACACACACACAAACATATACACCACTAAGCCAACTCAGTCTAGCCTTTTCCAAAGACACTTTATCTCCTTGTATTAACTGACCTAGTAGAGGAATTTGATCCCCTGTAACTGATTAATTTAACTTGGGCTTGCTAGTTCACAGGAGATAAACAGAAGCAAACAGAAACCAAAAAGCCTTTGGTGCCTGTCACCTCTGGCTCAGGGTCAAGCCTGACATCCTGGCGACTTGGGAGGCAGAGATCTGAGGATCAAAGATCAAAGCCAGCCATAAGCTGGAAAGCCAGAGAGACTCTTCTCTCCATGGAACCACCAAAAAGCCAGAATTGGAGCTGTGGCTCAAGTGGTAGAGCACCAGTCTTGTGCAATAAAACTCAGAGAGACAGCTCCCAGATCCTCAGTTCAAGCCCACACAAAGAAATGGCCCTGTCTGGTTGCCCACAGATTGCCCAGGCCTCGAGGCCCCTCTCATGGAGTGTGATACATCACCTGCCCCTGGGTGGAGTATCAGGGCCTTGACAAATCCGGTGGTGGAATCCAGGCGTTCCACTTCGTGCATTCTCAACCCACACTGGCTGGAGGGCAGAGCCTGACAAGGCTGGCAGCCCGAACAGCGGAGAGATTCCAGCTTTTCCAAGGTGATTAGAAAAGGCTTCTTGGAGACAGCACTTGAAAAGGGGGTATTGCTTAACAAGGAGGATCTGAAGGAAGCACAGAGAGCAAAGGTGCTGCAGATGATGGGCAACATAGCAGAGCGTGTTTATTTCCAGCCAGGGCTGCTGGTGAGAGACTTGGTATAGATGTGCGAGACTGTCCCAAGACAGGCCCGAGGGGTCACAGAAGAACAGCGATCCAGGGCTGGGATTGCATCCTAGAGGTAGAAGGCTCGCCTAGCACACAGGAAAGCATGGGTTCGATTCCTAGGTCCTGCATACACAGAAAAAGATGGAAGTGGCACAGTGGCTCAGGTGAAAGAGCACTCCCCTGTAGACACAGAAAGTCAGGGACAGTGCTGGGCCATGAGGTCAGGCCCCAGGGCTGTCACCATGAAACAGTTCTCCCAGGGACCTTGGTGACAGGTAGATGGCTATGCCCTGAAGCTCTTAGTAAATCCATCCGTGCTTTATGTCTCCTTTGACAGAGGGGAGCTGGACAATCCCTCTGCCCTGGGCACCCTTGGAACCGGTTATCAGCAACCCTCCCAAGGTCTTCCACCGGGACATGGAGCAGCTGGCCCCAGAAGTCTTCAGGTATCAGTTGGGTGGGGTATGGGGACATAGGGCAAGCCCAGAACTCCTAGTGGGTCTGATCTGCCCGGAAAGACTAGGCAAACCGGAGGAGGCAGATGGGAGCTTAGAGGGGGTTAGTGATGTGGAGGGGGCCCTTTAATCCCCATGGCCACACCCAGATTCTAGCCTCCCTTTACTTTCCCTGAAGGAGGTAGAGGGGTGTCTAGGTGGTAGTGTCTAGAGGAGTAGGTGGAAATTCTGAAGGACTAGACACATTAAGCCATGAGCCGGTGGCTCACACCTGTCATCCCACACCTGTCATCCTGGCCACTCGGGAGGCTGAGATCCAGAGGTTCTCATTTCCCAGTCAGGCAGGAAAGTCCCTCCAGAGCCTTATCTCCAATCTCCAACCGGAAGTGGCACTGTGGCTCAAGTGGTAGAGCAATGGCATTGAGGAAAATTAGACATCAAGAACAGTACCCAAGCCCTGAGTTCAAGCCCCTCAACCAAAAAAAAAAAAAAAAAACCAAACAAGATGGAAAGACACCCCTTCCTTGCTTGCAAGAGATGGTGAAGTAGTAGGGCTTCTGTGGTTGTGAGACCAGATGCTGGCCTCACAGTACAGACATTTCTAATAAGTCCCCAGGTTTGCCCCAGTGTGAAGCCAAAGCAGGGTAGGTGGTGCCTTACCAAGAACTCCAGAGGTTATGGCTATTGCAGGCAGGGAGTGGGTGAATGGGAGCTGGGGTGGGATGGTAGTGTCAATTATATGCTCTATATCCCTGGAAGAATGGTTTTGGATGCTGGTGACAAAGTCTGAAGTGTAGGGTTACATTTGGTTTGTGTCTTGATGAGTTGGGTTTTCCCTTGGTATAAGAAGGTGGCTGCAAAGGAGGCTACAATGCTTGATAAGAAATGTACTCCTTTTATGGCTAGGGAGTTTGAGCATTTCTTCATGTGTCTATTGGCCATACTTCTTTCTTCTTTAGAGAAGTTTCTCTTTAAGTCTTTAGCCCACTTATTTATTGGGCAGTTGTTTCTTTGAGGATTTGTTGTTGGTGGATCTAATTTTTTGAGTTCCAAGTACATTTTAGACATGAGACCCTTGTCCATTGTATGGCTAGTGAAGATCTTCTCCCAATCTGTAAGCTTTCTATTGATCTTGCTAGCTATGTCCTTTGCCATGCAGAAGCTCTGCAACTTCATGCAATCCCATTTCTCCAACCTTTCTTTGATTTGTTGTAGAGAGCTGCGGGAGCCGCGACCAAAGACGGCTGCAAAAGCAACATTGTAGCTAAAATGGCAAGGCCGCGTGGTGCGGCTGCGACCTAAGATGGCGCGGGCTTCCGCCTTCCGTCTTCCAGGTGACGAGTGCTCTCTGTAAAAAACAACTCCTTATATGGCTGTGACTTGGCTCCTAGTTTGCTTCCGTGTTTGCAGTCCTATCGGTATATGCCACGTGGCGCTTCAGGATTGGCCATCCAGGAGGCTTATAACCGGAGCGCGGGGGGCCGATGGGGAGGAGAAGCAAGGAGAAGCAAGGAGAAACAAGAGAAGCAGGAAGAAGAAGGAAGAAGCGGGCAGGAGAGAAGTAGGAGAAAAGAAGCTGTAAACAAGGTCCTGAATAAACCGTCTGAGAGAAGAACCTGTTGTTGCGTCATCCTTGCGGGTCGAGGCGGTCGCGACAATTTGTTGTATTTCTGGGTCTCTATTAAGAACATTTTGGCCTGCACCAAGTAGTCCTCGGGTTTCTCCTATTCCATCCTGTAATGTTTTCAGAGTGTCTGCTTTGACTCCGAGGTCTTTGATCCATTTGGAGTGATTCTGGTGCAGGATGGTATATAAGGATCTAACTTTAGTTTTCTACAAGTAGTTAACCAATTTTGCCAGCACCATTTACTGAAGAGGCTGTCTTTCTTCCATTCTATTTTTTAGCTCCCTTATCAAAGATTAGATGGCTATAGGTCTTTAGGTTCATTTCTGGGTTTTCAATTCTATTCCATTGATCCCGAGGTCTGTTCTTGTGCCAGTACCAAACTTTTTTGATTACTATGGCTTTATAGTAGAGTTTGAAATTTGGTATTGATATTCCTCCAGCAGTGTTCTTTCCATTGAGGAGCATATTTGCTATTCGGGGTCTTTTATTGTTCCATATGAATTTTTGGATTGCCTCTTCTATTTCCTTGAAGAATGAGGTTTGAATTTTGATAGGTATCACATTGAATTTGTAGATAGCCTTGGGAAGTATTGCCATTTTCATAATGTTAATCTTTCAAATCCAAGAGCATGGGAGTTTTTGCCATTTTTCGCTTAAGATGTCTAGTCCTTCAGACACCTTAAGCCATGAGCCGGTGGCTCAAACCTGTCATCTCACACGTGTCATCCTGGCCATTTGGGAGGCTGAGATCCAGAGGATCTCATTTCCCAGCTAGGCAGGAAAGTCCCTCCAGAGCCTCATCTCCAATCTCTAACTGGAAGGGGCACTGTGGCTCAAATGGTAGAAAACTGGCCTTGAGGAAAATTAGACAATAGGAACATTACCCAAGCCCTGAGTTCAAGCCCCTCAACCAAAACAAAAAACAAAAAACCAAACAAGAATGAAAGATACCCCTTCCTTCCTTGCAAGAGATGGTGAAGTAGTAGGGTTGCAAATCAAAACAACATTAAGATAGTACCTCACCCCAGTTAGAATGGCAAAAATCAAGAACTCTAATAACAACAGATGCTGGAGGGGATGTGGACAGAAGGGAACCTTACTTCATTGTTGGTGGGAGTGAAAACTTGTTCAACCACTTTGGAAAGTAGTATGGAGGTTCTTCAAAAGACTCCACATAGAGCTTCCCTATGACCCAGCAATCCCACTTTTGGGCATTTACCCAAATGTTTACAAACAAGACCACACTAAAGCTACAAGCACAACTATGTTTATTGCAGCATTATTCACCATATCCAAGATATGGAACCAACCCAGATGCCCCTCAGTAGATGAATGGATCAAGAGAATGTGGTATATATACACCATGGAATTCTATGCCTCCATCAGAAAGAATGACATTGCCCCATTTGTTAGGAAATGGAAAGACTTGGAAAAAATTATATTAAGTGAAGTAAGCCAAGCCAACAGAAACTTAGGTCCCATGGTTTTCCTTATTTGCAATATTTAGTATATATATGAGTCAAGCAGAAAAGGTTAGGTAAGGTGATGTTAGGAAAATGAACCTTAAGGTTTATATTTAAATGTTTTTTTCTTTCATGCATTTGTTTCTAATGCATTTATAAGATTATTTCTTTGTTCTTTGTATGTCCCTCCAACACAGTACAACCCCTGCTTTCACTGTATTTAATTATGGTATAATTTGTGGAGGGGATGGGGAAAAACAAGTCGTTTAAATAAGGATACAGGCTGACCCTTGCATCAATGAGAAGTACAAGTTGTCATATCGAAAACGAACTTTACAACTTTGGTGGGGGGGAAGGTTGATTGGGGGGTAGGGGGAAGCTGGAAGGGATGGGAAGGGGAAACAAAGGAGGAGGCTACAATGCTTGATAAGATATGTACTCCTTATCTTGCCCATGTAATTGTAACCCCTCTGTACAGTATTTTCACAATAAAAAAAGAAAGAAAGAAAAGAGCTGAAGATAAAAAAAAAGTTGGGTGTAGCCTGGCGCTGCCAGTGGTTCATAACTGTCATCCTAGCCACTCAGGAGGCTGAGATCTGAGGATCACTGTTCAAAGCCAGCTTGGGCAGGAACGTCTGTGAGACTTTATCTCCAATGAACCACCAGAAAATTGGATGGGGTGCTGTGGCTCCAGTAGTATTGTGCACACCTTCATCTGAAGAGCTGAGGCCCTGCTGTCAGGCTCAAAGTTCAAACCAATAACCTACAACCAAACAAAAGGTAGCTGAATTTTCTGCATAACTGTGTACAGTAGAAATGCCATGATGTGTTGTGAACCATTCCAGACATGTGAGAGGCTCTGAGTTTTGTCTACAGTTGGTCTGATGATGGTGGTGCCATCATCTCTGGGGTGGAATATTCAGGGTGCACAGGGACTTTTGAGGCCTTGGGCTACCAGTGTGTGTGTCTGTGTTGGTGTGTCTTTTGTCTGTGTGTGTCTGTGTCTGTGTGTTTGGATGTAGAAGACCTGGGCCTTGAACTCAGGGTCTAGGTGAAGTTCCTATGCCTCTGTGCTCAAAGCTAATGTTCTAACACTTGAGGTACAGATCCATTTCTGGATATTTTGTGGTTCATTGGAGATAGGAGCCTCACAGACATTTCTGTGCTGGCTGGCTTTGACCTCAGCCTCCTGAGTATCTAGGATGACAGGTGTGAGACAGTAGTGCCACATTTGTGTGTGTGTGTGTGTGTGTGTGTGTGTGTGTATGTGTTTTCCTCATCTTTCTCTGTCCCTTTCCTGGGGGCCTGTCTGCCTCTTTCTGACCTCAGATGGTGCCCCTCCTCCACACCAACCTTGCCTTTAGCCTCCGATCTGGGTCTACAATGAGTCCTAAATTGCCAGAGACCTGAGTTCAAGCTTTTCTTTGGGGCCCAAGTCCAGCTGTCCAAATCTTTGGCCGCCTGCAGGGGATTCTGGGTCAGCCGGGCCAGCTGCAATAGAGTCTTGCCTGTCTCTGGGTGGGAACTCAGACATGGGATGTCCTGCCCTTTTCCTCAGCTAGACCTCTGGCTGCATGTCCCTCACAGCAGGCTGGCAGTGGAGTGGGGGAAGGGGGTTGCCGGTGGCTCTGGCCAACTCCAGCTTGATAGTGGACTGAAGGCCGCCCAAGCTAGGAGGATTCCAGTCTACATTGGAGGTGAGGCCAAGGTGGCTTGGAAGTGTCTGTTAGTGTCTAGGAAATGTCAAGGTACTTTATCACAGGCAAGTCTATCTTCCAGCCCCAGCTGGGTCTCTCCAATCTTTCTAGAGAAGTCTGGATGCCCAGAATACAGAGGCACAGACTTTAGATTCCAGGGCCAGGGAATTGGGGGAGGAGAGACTGGTATGGCCAATACCTCAATGTTCTTGGGCATTAGCCTTGACCTGAGTATGCCCCCATTGTGCACGTCACTTCTTAACCCAGACCTGGCCAGAAACAGGCCACTTGTAGTGGTGCTGTGGAAGTGGCAGGAGTGGAAGGGAAATCTAGTATTATCAAAATCTGGATTTATGACCTCAGGGAGGGGAGGGTCAAAAGATGTCTTAAAAAAAAATCTTAGAGCTGGAACTCAGGACCAAGGCACCGAGCTTTCTTTGCTCAAATCTAACATGCTACCACTTGAACCACAGCTCACCTTTCATCTTTTTTAGTAGTTTAGTGGAGATAAGAGTCTCACGAACTTTCCTGCCTGGGCTGGCTTCAAGCTGCCATCTTAAGAGCTCAGCCTCTTGAGTAGCTAGGATTGCTGGTATGAGCCACTGGCACATGCTAAGGATGTTTGTGTGTGTGTGTATTTGTGTGTGTGTGTGTGTGTGTGTGTGTGTTTACCAGGGCTTGAACTCAGAGCCTAGGTGGTATCCTTTAGCTTGTTCGCACAAGGTTGGTGCTCTACCACTTGTACTCCAGTAGCTCTGCTTCCCAGATTTTTGGTGATTCATTGGAGCTAAGAGTCTGCCCACCCAGGCTAGTTTGAATCTTGATTGATCCTCATGTGTCAGCCTTGAGTAGCTAGGATTATAGGTTTGAGCCACTGGCATCCAGCTGCAAGGATGTCTCTTTATACTGTCTTCTGTTCTAACAGCTGTGTACTTTCCCTGGCCTAGATCTCTGATCTCCACATCAGCTCCCATCAGCCCTTGACTGTGTGGAGAACATAAAGCTCAAACCTGTCAAGCATCCTATTTCTTTTTTTTTTTTTTGGGTCTGGTCATGAGGCCTGAACTCTGGGCCTGGGCACTGTCCCTCAGCTCTTCAGCTCAAGGCTAGTGCTCTACCACTTGAGCCACAGCGCCACTTCCGGCTTTTTCTTTTTGCTTATGTGGTGCTGAGGAATCGAACCCAGGGCCTCAGGCATGCAAGGCAAGCACTCTACCACTGAGCCACCTTCCCAGCCCAAGCATCCTATTTCTATGTGCTCAGGTGAGGGTACGTTTCCTCTGAAGCCTGGAGGAATAGTGGGAAGGGGAGGAAGGTTAGCTGTAGATGGGTGCTAGGCTGGGAGAGAGGTACATTGTCTTAGCCAAGAAGGAAAGTGTGGCAAATATTAATAGCTCATGCTCTCATATTCCTAGCTCCTCAGGAGGCTGAGATCTAAGGATTGGCATTCAGAGGCAGCCCAGCTCACTTTTCTTTCTTTCTTTCTTTCATTTTTTTTAGTATCAGTAGGATCTATTTTTGTGTGTGTGTGTGAAAATACTGTACAGAGGAGTTACAATTACATGGGCAAGATAATGAGTACATTTCTTATCATCAGCTCACTTTTCTAAAGTGTGTGAGACTCTCCTTTCCAAAGCTGTGGCTCAAGTGGTAGAGTTGCTAGCCTTGAATGAAAAGTGAAGGACAGAGCCCAGATCCTGAGTTCAACCCCTAGTACCAAGATGTGCCCATGCACACACACACAGATGTGCCCATGTACACACACACACACACACACACACACACAGTAAGGTGGTAATGATGAGCTGAGCTATAACTGGGGGCAGTTCAGAGGCACAGTCATAGTAAACTCTTGACACGTCAGTTAATTCTCCCCAACTCTTTCTTGGGCTGAGGGGCCTGGTGCATGGAACCTGCACCTCCATCCATGCCTAGGGTACAGGATCAAGGGAAGAACATGATGGATGCTCGTTTATACTCAGTGCATGATTGCAGCCCTTCATCTGCCGCTGAATATTGGTGAAGAAACAGGGCTCTGAGCCCTAGGACTCCTGGGATAGCCACTGCTACAAGAAGCAGCCAGCCATCTGTGGATTTCTGAGCCTACAAGTCTTTCATGAGCCCAACTCAACACCTACCCAAGGTGTGCCTGACAAATTTGCTCCCATGCCATCTTGCAGCTCTTGCCTCTCCTGGACCAGAAACCTGGTCTGAAATATTGATTCACTGCTCAGATCCACACTGCACCCATGACAGATGCCATTCTGATGACCTGGCCAATGACCTCTGTGCCCCAAGGATAGACCCTTCTCTGCTACTTTGGCCCGCTCTGTAGGTAAAGGCTCCCAAAGAGGCTGCTTTCAAGAATTGTAGGACACCTAGATCTTGGGAGACCCTTAGGGGACCACTGGAAATTACTCTGCCTAGAGCCACAGAGTGAGGTTCAAGCAGGCCAGGTGTTGGTCATAGGGCTTGAACTCTGGGCCTGGGCACTGTTCCTTCAACTCTTCAGCTTACCACTTGAGCCACAATAACACTTCCAGTTTTCCTGTGGTTCATTGGAGATCAGAGTCTCCTGGACTTTCCTGCCTGGGCTGACTTTGAACCATAATCCTCAGATCTCAGCCTCCTGAGGAGCTAGGAGGATAGGTATGAGCCAACAGCACCCAACTGTTTTGGACTTTCACCACAGTGGATTAAGAACTCCTGAAAGCTTTTCTTTATTTTTTATGTGCCAGTTCTGGGGCTTGAACTTAGATTCTGAACTCTAGTCTCTTTAATTTTTGCCTCAAGGCTGACACTCTACCACTTGAGCCACAGCTCCTTTTCTGGATTTTGGTAGTTCATTGGCAAGAAGAGTCTCACTAACTTTCCTCCCCTGAGCTGGCTTTGACCCAGGACTTCTGATCTCAGTCTTTTCAGTAGCAAGGATTTGCAGGGGTTGAACCACCACTGGCATTGGGCTAGAAGTTTTTCTTAAGCAAGTGTTCTTCCCTGCATTTGCACTGACTCCTCCATGCAAAGGAGGTCTGAAGATCAGGAGCTGTGAAAATAGGCTTCCAGCCACAGGAAATGGCTGGGGTCCATGGTGCAAAGCCAAGCTAATCTTCCCCTTGGGCCCCATTCAGGGATCTCCTCCATCTGCCCTCCCTGTGCCTCAAGTACAAACCTTGACCCAGCCTTGAATGTGCTGCTGGACATGTCTGAAGCCACAGAACCTTCATTCCAGCCACACCACCTATTCTACACTACACCTCAGGAAACTTTGTGCATGTTGTACCTTCTGCCTGAGGCTCTCTATCTTGTTCCACATCTTAGAACTCCTGTGGAATTTTGGCACTGGTTATATCACCTCCAGGAGCAAGTCTTTCCTTCCCTTCTCCCTCTTTTTTTTAAAATAGTGAGTTGCTAGATATGGAACTAGTGCAGGCTGACTGGCAAATGCTCTAGCTTGGTGTGTGTGTGTGTGTGTGTGTGTGTGTGTGTGTGTGTGTTTGTGCCAGTCCTGAGGTTTGAATTCATGGCCTCGATGCTATCCCTGATGGCCTCGATGCTATCCCTGAGGTTTTGTGGTCTTTTCCTTGAGGTTTGTGGTCTTTTCCTTGAACCACAGCTCTACTTCTGACTCTTTGGGTGTTTGATTGGAGAAAAGTGTCTCATATAGACTTTCCTGCTTGCAATTGTGATCCTCAGATCTCAGCCTCCTGAGTAGCTAAGATTACAGGGCTGAGCCACCAGCAACTGTCCTCTACCCTACCTCTTACCTCTAACCTTGGCCCTCCTATGAGTACCAGAAGAATATGTCTCACCAGGCTCACTTTTTTGCCAGTCTTGGGGCTTGAACTCAGAGTCTGGGCATGTTCCTGAGTTTCTTTTGGTCAAGGCTAGCACTCTTATCACTTAATCCACAGTGCCACTTTTGGCTTTTTCTATTTCTGTGATACTGAGGGCTTCATGCATGCAAGGTAATCACTCTACCACTAAGCCACATTCGCAGCCCAAGGCTCACTTCTGACAGGAACTATGAGAGTGGGATTTTATTGGCTTACCCCTTTTGGTGCAGAAATCATTGGCTATTTCATCTTTGCCAAGATTTGGGACCAGCCTGTGACTCGGCAATGAGGAATGGTGAATGAGGTAGAGCCATCAGGCCCCAGAAGAGTATGCTCAAATATCCTACAGAGGGATAGAGAATATGGAGCCAGAACCTTTGACAACTCCTACAGCCTAGGAACTGTGGTCTCCCTGGAGGCAGTGGCTGGCTGCTAGGTGTCCTGATGGGATATCTCAGCCAGAACATAAGGTACGTGTTGCACAGCCCAGGCAAAGCCCGCAGGGCTTCAGTTATTAAATGTTAGAGAAGCATGCTTTGTTGAAGCTGCTGGCTCAGACTTAAGACTCTCCGAGGACATGCCCGGGTTGGGGGGATGGACATGGACAACCTGCTGAATGCCCATCATCCATACATCATCTATCCATAAACAGAGACATGGAGTTATTGCCTCCTTTTTTTGGGGGCGGTGAGGCAGGTCCAGGGTTGTACTATGAGCCTAGGCCTGTCCCTGAGCTCCTTTTGCTCAAGGATAGCACTCTGCCCTTGAGCCTCAGCCCCACTCATGGTTTTTTTTTCCCCTCTGATCTCTTAGAAAGAAGAGTGTTGTGGACTTTTCTGCCCATGATGAACTAAAATTGTCATTCTCTACACTTCTGCCTCAGGAGGAGTTAGGATTATAGGCAGGAGCCACTGATACCTGGCTTTCTTTTCTTCTTTTTGTTCTTTTTTTTAATAGTGACTATCTGAAATCTTCACAGTGTCATTCCAATGGTTTGCATTCAAAGTAATCTACCCTGGCCTGGAATTCGAAAGCTACGACTACCACCCACAAATGGAGGGAGATCCTGATGAACTCATTCCTGTTCATGTGAATGCTAATGGAATGTTATAAAAGTAATAATTAAATTTGCAGTTAATTCATGATTCTATTTTAGAATGCCACACAAAAATTATTGGATTCATATCTTCCATTCTAGCACCATAGTATGATTAAGGATATTGACTAATTTTTAATTAATGCTTTTATAAGTATTCAAACATGATACTTCATTAAATGGAGTCATAATTTAGTAACTAATAATTGGTAATAACATATATATAATTTAACAATATCCTTACATTCCCTCTTTCTATGTGTGTGTGTGTATATAAATACATATAGAGAGAGGCATATATGTATATATATAATATCAATCTACACATCTATCTATTGGGCAGTACTGTGGCTTGATCACAGGTCTTCAGAATTTCCTGGATGCTCAGTTTGCCAGAGGCTGGTGTGCTAACACTGCACCCCATTTATGGATAGGCATTTTAGGCTCAGTTGAAATCCCAGCATTCATTTGTGGAGTAAGAAGCCAATTTGACACATTCTTTTTCCTTCTCTGTGAAAGTCCTGGCTCTTAATACAATGTATAATCCATATGCAAATATGTCCTATGTGATATGATGTAATAAAGGAAATGTTATATGCGTAATAATACTAAATAAATAGAGTAATAAATGTTATATGCAGTAGAACCCATTTATGTAAATAGATCTCATATATATGAATATTATTTTTTCCAGTGCTGGGGTTTCAATTCAGGCCCTGGAAACTGGTCTGAATTTCTTTTTTCTTTTTTCTTTCTTATTTTTATTTTGCCAGTCATGGTTCCTGAACTCTAGGCGTGGGCACTGAACCTCAGCTCTTCAGCTCAAGGAGATTGCTCTACCACTTGAGCTACAGCGCCACTTCCAGCTTTTTCTGCTTATGTGGTGCTGAGTTATTGAACCAAGGGCCTCATGCATGCAAGGCAAGCACTGTACCACTGAGCCACCTTCCCAGCCCCATGAATTTCTTGTATTTAAGGAGGGTGAGCTTTCCCCTTCACACACAGTGTCACAGAATTACCCAGACTCTGAGTTCAAATCCCAGGCCTGCTAGAAAAATGGTGCAATTTCCTAGCCAGGGTTTTATTGTTATTATTACTTTTTTTTGGCCTATCACAGGGCTTGAACTCAGGTCTTCGCATCTCTGCCACAGCTGATCATTGGATCCTACGACCCTACTTCAAATTTTGGGGCTGGCAAAAGTAAAACATAAAAAGGAGAAGGATAAAATTGAGAAGTTCAAGAAGGTGCTTTTACTTTTTTTTCCCTTTGTATTCTGACCATCCTGGGTCTAAATGACAAGCCCCAGAATGTGTACATGACATTGCATTGCTAATGTTAGGCGGGCTATTAGGGAAGCCATAGCTGAAACAAGCAACTTAGGCCTGGAGGTCGAATCTTGGAACTGCCACTAATGAATGATGGGAGGTCCGAAGAAACGCATTCTGATATACATCCGTACAAATGGAATGTTATAAAAGTAACATTTATATTAGTAGTTAGTGTATGATTATATTCTAAAATTATACACAACATTTATTCTACATTGACTAATTTTCAATTAATACTTTATTATATATACAATCATGATACTTAAAAAAGGAAAGAATAATTTAATTGCCAATAATTGGTAGTAATATCATATATGCAGTTTCAAAATATAGAGACATCTCTTTTGTTTTTTACATATACGTCTATCTATCTATCTCTATCTACCAATCTACACATTTATCTGTTTATACACTTGTCACTCCTGGGGCTCAGTGTTAGAGTGCTCACCGAGTATGGACAAAGCCCTGGGTTCCATTCTTCACTACCACTTGCACAGAAAAATCCAGAAGTCATGCTGTTGCTCATGCAGTCGAGGACTAGCTTTGAGCATAAAAGTTTAGGGACCATGTCTAGACACTTACTCAAGATGCAGAACTGGCACCAAAACAAAACGATAGAGTGTTCTGACTGCAAAGATATAAGGATAGGACTGCAAATACATCATCGTAGGAGTCTGGTGCTGATTGCTGCCATCTAACCTGACTTAGCCAGAGGTAAACTGCTGCAACCCAGCTACACGGAACCAGATGCTTGTGGCTTGCTCAGCCCTGTCATCCAAGATACTGGGGGGTTGAGATCAGAGACACTGGTGGTTTTAAAATCCTGCCCTGACAGGAAGTCTGCAAAACTCTGAGCTGTGGCTCAAAGTGGTAGAGCTCTAGCCTTGAGCAAAAGATCTTAGGATAGTACCCCCAAACTTTCAGTGGAATCCCCGTGGCTGACTCCCCACCTCCCCCCAAAAAAAACCCACCCCTCTAAATCATTAGAACTTTGTGTAGTTTGGTAACACTGATGAAGGCACCCTAATTCTAATGACAGCGTGTGGGATAGAGCTATGTCATGAGTCTTATATGAGGAATGGTGTACTGAGTGCATTCTTGCATCTGGTCCTGGTAAGAGCTCCACAGATTATTGTGCAGATGAGAACCTTGAGGCTCAGATATGTCCCCATGTCAGGGCCAAAATGATGTATGTACTGAAATCTAGTGAGTTTTCTCCTGCAGACAATTGTTTTGGTTTATTTTTCTCAGTCATGAATCTTGAACTCAGGGCCCAGCCACTGTCCCTTCCTTGTTGGGCTCATGGCTAGCACCCTACCAAATGTGTTACAGTCTAGGCATCTGTGGCTGATATCTGTCATCCTGCCTACTTTGACACATTTTTTTCCTTCTCTGTAAAAATCCTGGGTCTCAGTATGAAGTATAATCTATATGCAAATATATCCATGTGATAAGATGTAATAAATGAAATAAATGTTATTTATGTAATAATACTAAATAAAATAAATAATGAATAAATAAGGGTAATAAATGTCATATGGAGTAAGCCCATGTATATAAAAATATCAAATATATGAATATTAATTTTTCCAGTGCTGCCGCTTAAATTCAGGCCTGGAAACTGGTCTGAAATTGTTGTCTTCAACAACAGTGAGCTTCCCCTCCCCCACAGTGTCTCAGAGTTACCCAGACCCTGAGTTCAAATCCCAGGCCTGCCAGAAAAATGGAGCAAATTCCAAGTCACGGCCTTAATTTATTTTGTCCAGGCCCGGGGCTTGAACTCAGCTTGTGGCAATTCTGCCTAAGCTTCCATCACCCTAGGCTGGGGTGCAGCCAATGGACCCACAGCCCATTCTGAGATCCGAGTTTAAATCTCGGGACTGATTAAAAAAAAGGAGAAGGATAGGGAAGGTGGCTCAGTAGTAGAGTGCTTGCCTTACATGCATAAGGCCCTGGGCTCGATTCCTCAGCACCACATAAGCAGAAAAAAGCTGGAAGTGATGCTATGGCTTAAGTGGTAGAACACTAGTCTTGAGCCGAATAGTTGAGGAACAGTGTCCAGGCCCACATTTCTGGCCCCACAACCAACAAAAAAGAAAAAAAGAGAAAGAGGGGAGGAAAAGAATAAGGCTAAAACTGGGAAGTTCCAGAAGGCGGTTTTACTTTGTTTTTTTCCTTTGCATTGTGACCATCCTGGATCTAAATGAAAGGGCCCGCAAAGAGTATGTGACCTTACACTGCTGAAGTTTGGTGGGCTATCAGGCAAGCCATAGCCAAAACCAGCAACCTAGGCCCAGGGTTCAAATCCCGGGACCGCCACCTATGAATGGCGGGAGATCCTAAGAAACGCATTCTGACATACATCCATATGAATGGAATGTTGTAAAAGTAACAATTACATTAGTAGTTTGTATATGATTATATTTTAAAATTAAAAACAATAATCATAGTACATTGACTAATTTTCAATTAATACTTTATTATATTTTCAACAGTGAGAAATGAAGGAATAATTTAATTATGGATAATTGGTAGTAATATAGTATATGTAATTTAATAATACAGATATCTTTCTTATTTTATACATATATATATGTGTGTGTATATAAGCTATCTATATATCTATTTCTACACTTGTCACTCCTGGGGCTCAGTGGTAGAGTGCTTGCCTAGTATGTATGAAGCCCTGAGTTCTTTTCCACACTATCACATGCACAGAAAAGCCAGAAGTGGTGCTGTCACTCAAGCACCAAAGAAAAGTTAGAATGTTCTAACTGTAACTATACAAGGCCAGGACTTTAAATACTTCATGACAGAGCAAGTCGGGAATCTGAAGATGACGGCTGCCATCTATCCTGACAGCCAGATGTTAACAGCTGCAAACCAACTCCATTGAACTAGATGCTGCTGGCTCACCCCTACCTGCTCAGGGGATGAGATCTGACACTGGGGGGCGGTTGAAAACTCAGCCCTGGCAGGAAGTCTGTGAGACTCTGAGCTGTGGCTGAAAGTGGTAGAGCTCTAGCCTTGAGGAAAAGATCTTAGGACAGTACCCACAACCTATGAGTACAACCCCTGAGTCTGATGACCCTCCCTCTCCCCTACCCCCTGACTAACCATCCGTCTAAACCATTAGATGTGAACTTATGTGGTTCATGACATGTTTCTGAAGGAATGGTGATACTGATGAAAGCATCCTAATTCTAATGACAGCTTGTGGGATACAGCTATATGAAGAGTCCTTCCTGGGGTGCTGGGTGCTCAGTCATTCATGGGGTGCTAGGTCCTTCACGGGGTGCTGTGTGCTGAGTCCTTCACAGGGTGCTATGTGCTGAGTCCATCACAGGGTGTATTCTTTCATCTGATCCTTGTTAGAGCTCCACAAATAAGATGATTGTGCAGATGAGAAACTTGAGGCACAGATATTTCCCAAGGCAGTTCCAAATTTATGTATGTACTGAACTTTATTGAGTTATCTTCTGCAAACAATTGTTTTGGTTTAGTTTTCTCCATCATGAACCTTGAACTCAGAGCCTAGACTCTGATTTTCCTCTTATGCTCATGGCTAGCACTCTACCACGCGGAGCCAAGGACCCCCTCGCAGCAAAGTGTCACGGCTCAGGTGTCTTTAGCTGAGGTCTATCATCCTGCCTGCTCAGGAAGCTGAGGATCTGGGTTCAAAACTACCCCACACAGAAAAGGTCCCATGACATTATCATCTCCTATTCACCACTTAGAAACTTGAAGTGGAAGCTGTTATCCTAGCTACTTATTCAGCAGGCTGAGAGCTCAGGATCATGGTCCAAAGCCAGCCTGAGCAGGAGATTCCTTGAGATGGTTATTTCCAATGAACCACCAGAAAACCTGAATGGGCTCTGTAGCTCAAGTGGTACAGCTCTCCACTTGAGCTGAAGAGCTGAGTGACAGCACCCAGCCCAGACTTCAACTCTTCCAACTTACAAGAAAAGAAAGAAAGAAACCTGAAGTACAGTGCTGAGAATGGGTCTTAGGGGTAGAGTGCTTTGCATGTATGAAACCCTGGCTTTGAATCCTCAGTGGCACATCACTAGAGAAAAAGCCTGACGTGGCTCTGTGGCTCAAGTGGTAGAGTGCTATCCTTGTACAGGAGATACTCGGGTACAGTGCTGAGGTCCTGAGTTCAAGCTCCAGGACTGGTATATGCCCACAAATTACCCTCTCCCCCAAACACACAGATACCAGAAGTGAAACTGTGATATCAAAGGGTAAAGCACTGGGAAGTAGGCCCTGAGAGGAGACTTGATCTGGTACAGCTTCTTTCAAGGCTTTGCCTTTGTTTTAGGGATTTTAGAAAAACAACTTTAAACAAGGTTAACTAGAACTTGGCTCCAACCAGCCCTGTTCCTGGAATGGAAAGAATGCCTCTAGGTCCTCCTCCCCTTAACAACCTAACTCACCTTGATTGTTGAGTTAAAGACTGACCTATAAAACAGATAGGTTGTAATCTGGCTCCAACTACCAGACACCACTTGCTTGTCGTGGTAAACCCTGCCTTTCACACATGCTTACAGTAAACTCTGGCTATTGGCCACCTGTGTGTGGTCTGATATGACCTTGAATCCTTTTGTGTGGTATGATCCCATTGGTCATCTGTGCATGACCAGGCTCGACCTTATCGATTTTGCCTTTAAAAACCAAAGAATGGGGGCTGCTCGGGGTGGCAGTATCAGCTCCTGAGCCTCTGCTGTGGCCCTGGCCGGTCAGTGTAGGAACCTTCTCAATAAAGTTGCTTCTTTGTTACCAACTTTGTTGCGGTGGGCTCTGTCACTCCAGACAACTAGGTGGGTTTGCCTGCCTGAGTAGGGGTCTTCCTACTACACATTGAGCTTCAGTTCTGAGCTCATGGTCAGTACTCAGGCCCTGTGTTCAACCTGGAAACCTAGCCACCCAAAGCCCAACTAGGAGAGGTCAAAGGTTTCCAAACCTGATGAGCTTCACCAACCCTACATAACAGGGAACATTGTGATTTTGCAAATGTGCTTAGATGTAGCAAGCTTCCGAAAACGTAGGGAGGCACCGTTGCCAATAATGAATCATTGCATTAGGTTCAGCTCCCTAGTTGTTGTCTGCCAGAAGGAATCTTGAATTAATTGTAGCAGTTTGTTTCAACACTGGAACATAGTCTAACAAAGACAGGATAAGTGCAGGGAACTTGGCCTGCCCCGGGAGGTGGCACAAATGAAGGCTTCCTGTCAAAACAGAGCACTGGGGAGAGAGATATCCTGGGGTACAAAGAGGCCTTTTTCTCCTGGTCTTCAGAGCCTGCCCACACTCATCATCACTGGTTGGTCCGGATAGAGTTGTTTGTTACAGAACTGTACAGGAGTGAGGCCTTTTGTCTGCTTATTTGAACAATGAGGCAGATTTCCTCCAGCAGCCTGGGGTGTGGAGAAACCCTCAGGCTACACTGGGAACAGGGAGGGGATCCCTGGAACCTGCACTGTCTTGAAAGCACCCTCTGTGCTATGAAATCATTCTATTCAAAGCAAATTTCCTAGCTGGGTGCCTTTCTTCATAGCAACTCTGGATGTTCAACGATAGAAATACAATCACACATACACAGACACATAGAGTTACTGGCTCTATTTTCTTTTTTTTTTTTGGTGCAGGTCCTGAGGTTTGAACTGTGAGCTTAGACATTGTCTCTGAGCTCCTTTTGCACAAAGAAGCACTTTATTGTTCCTTAAACCATGATACATCATTAAATGAAGGCATAATTTAATACCTAATAATTATTAGTAATATATTACATGTAATTTAATGATATATAGACATCTCACATTCTATGAATATATTTATATGTTTAAATACACACTGGAATATACATATACTTATCTCTCTCTTTCACTCTCTATGCCTATATATGAATTTGCAGCAATTTATGCATCTATTATATACTGGCCACTCCTGGAAGTTAAACTTAGGTCCTGGGAACTCCCTGGCAGTGAATTTGTTTGAGGCTGTTGTTGCTTACATTGATCCCTTGATGAATTGGGCATTCCAAGCCCTGAGTTCAAATCCCAGCAGTGCAAAAGACAATAGGTGGAGTAAGAAGCCAATGTTGACTTGTTCTGCCATCTGTGAAAATATTGTTTCCTAGGTACAATATGTAATACCTATGCAAATAAATATATATGATGTACATTATAAATGTATATAAATATTATTTGCCAGTCCTGGTGCTAGAATTCATGCCCTGGGAAATGCTCTTGATTTCTTTTATTCAAGGAGGGTGAGCTTCCACTATATCCACAGAAAACTAGAGTTTCCCAGGCCTTGATTTCAAATCCCAGGTATGGCAGATAAAATGTCCCATCAAACCAAGACCTTAAATTTGGGGGAGGGCAGGCATGGGGCTTGAACTCAGGTCGTCACAAGTCTGCCTCAGCCTTGATTACCCTAGGCTGGGGTGCAGCTTTTACACCCACAGATGATCCAGGGATCCTAGGACCCAATTTCAACTCCCAGCACTGGCCAACAAACAAACAAACAAACCAAAATGGAAGAAGAAAAACCAGAAAGTTTTACACAACAGTTTTACCTTTGTTTCTTTTGCACAGTGACCATCCTGGGTCTCACTGACTTGGCTTGAAAATTGTACATGACTTTGCATGGCTGAGGCTGGTGGGCTGTCAGTGAAGCTGGAGGTTAACCCTGACACCTGGGCCCTGAGGTCGATCCTGGGACTGCCACATACACATGGCTGAAGGTCCTAGGAAACTGATTCCTATCTCTAGGAACACTAATAGAATGCTTGAAATGTACTAGTTGAATTACTAATTAACTAGTCTTTCTAATGTAAGGTTGTATGCATTAAATATAGGTCATTGATTAATTAATACTTTATTAAGTCTTCTATTGTGATTAATTAATGGAGGAATAATTTTAGACCAAATAATTAGTAGTAATAGAATAAATAAAAGTAAGATGTAAACATCAATCTTTATATAGAGTTATACAGTAGAATCTACATAAATGTCTGTCTCTCTCTAGATACGTTTATAGATGCATATACATATGTAAATACACACACACTGCATTTTACAAATCTATGTGTTTATATATTGTCCACTCCTAGGGCCAAAT
Source organism: Dipodomys ordii (assembly GCF_000151885.1). Classification (NCBI taxonomy): domain Eukaryota; kingdom Metazoa; phylum Chordata; class Mammalia; order Rodentia; family Heteromyidae; genus Dipodomys; species Dipodomys ordii. Next base: position 105,625 of record NW_012284997.1, on the reverse strand, counting down.
TTGCCCAACAACTTCATTTGCATCAGACTGGTGTGCTAACATTGACCCACTCCCCACTCATGAAGTGGGCTTTCTAGGCCCTGAGTTCAAATCACAGAACTGCCAAAAACTTAAGTAATCCTGGTGAAAGAAGCCAAATGTCCCATTTGTTTTCCTTATCGGTGAAAGTCCTGGGTCTCAGGAATGATGTATAGTACATTGGCAAACCTATGTCCTATGTAATAAGATGTAAAAAAGGTTATGTGTGTAGTCATACTCACTAAAATACATAAGAAATAAATAAAACACAAAATAAAATGAATAACAACACTAACTGCCATATGCAGCAAACATGTGTATGTAAATATGAATCCTGTATTTAAAATGCATATGAATATTATCTTTGTAAGAGCTAGGACTTGAATTCAGGCTCTGGGAACAGGCCTAACTTTCTTGTCTACCAGCATGGTGAGCTTCCCTTCTCCCACAGTGCTGTACATGTACCTAGGCCCTGAGTTCAAATCCCAGGACTGGCAGAAAAAGTGGCATGAATTGCAAGCCAAGCAGTCTCATAATTTTTAAATATTTTTAATGTGTTTATTTATTTATTTTTATTTTGTCAAGCACAGAGCTTGAACTCAGGGCATGGCAACTCTGCCTCTGCTTCGATCACTCCAGGCTGGGGTGCAGCCACTGGACCCACAGCCAAAACTGGGTTCCTGGTGCCCAAATGCTGACAGGAATAATAAATAAATAAAACAACACAGAAACAAAGAAGAAAAACCTGCAACTTGCAGATGGCTCCCGTTTTTACATTTGTTTTCGTTGCAAGGTGACCTTCCTGTGTCTGAATGACATGGCTGAAAAGTGTTGGAAACCTGGCATTGCTGAAGGCTGGAGGGCTACCAGGGAAGCCATAGGCCAACATGGCAACATAGACCCTGGGTTCAAAGCCTGGTCCTGACCCCTACAAATGGTGGGAGATCCTAATAGTCTTGTTCCTATTCATAGGAATACCGATGGAAGGTTATGAATGTCAAGGTTTAATTAGTTGGTCCTGAATGATACTACTATAAAATTAGAGTGATTTTAGGAGGCTGATGGATTTTAATGAATATTTTTGACACATTAAAAGAATACCATTAATTACATGGACACAGTAGTTTCGGGACGGTGGTTGATTTAATTCATAATTCATTAAGGATGAAAATAATAATATAAATTACATTGAGGCATTATAAATACCCAAATATTGGTAGGAATGTAGCCTATTTAACTGAATAATCTATAGACATCTCTGGCACTCTATAAAGATATATATTTGTGTACTACCATCTGCATGTCAATCTGTTCTTATTTTGTCAGCACCTGGGGCTCGATCTCAGGTGCTGGGAACTACTTGTCAGCTCAATATGCCCTAGGCTGGCATACTGACACTCACCCATTCATGAATTAGGCCTTGTAGGTTGTGAGTTCAGATGCCAGCACTCACAAAAATTGACTCATGGAGTAAGAAGCCCATGATGACACAGATTTTCCTTTGCTGTGAAAGTCCTGGATGTCAGGTGTGAAGTTTCATACATAGGCAAATCTATCTTATATAATAAATGTAATAAATAGTCCATGTGTAAGAACAGTCAATAAAATAAATGGTAACAAAAAATGAATAGGTACACTAAGCACAATATGCAGTCAATATATGGGGCTCGATCTCAGGACCTGGGAACAACCTGGCAGCTGATTTGGCTAGAGGCTGCTCTGCTGGCAGCCACACATAAATGAATTGAGACTTCTAGGCCCTGAGTTTAGATACCAGCACTGCCGAAAATGTAATCATGGAGTGGGAAGCAGAGCGTGACACATGATTTTATTTTCTTTGAAAGTGCTCAGTGTCAGGTAGGATGTATAATTTTGATGCAAATCAATATGCTATGTAAGTAGAATGTTACAAAGGTAAAAAAAAGTCATAAGTGGAAGAATTGTCACTACAATAAATGATAAACAGATTGAATTAGTAATGAATCATTCTAGGATAAAATTAGATACGGTAATTACAAGATGTGGATTAAGTTTAATTAATTTTTTATTAAGTATTAACAGAATAAAAATTGCATGGAGACATAAATACCTAATATTTGGTAGTAGCACATGATGCATAATTTAGTAATATGTAGACATCTGTCTCATTCTATAAAATATTTAATTATATGTATGGATGTATGTACATATATGATAAACAGTAACAGGATATTGAGTATTAATTAATACTTTATTAATTGTTAGCTGCGACACATCATTAAATGGAGATATAATTAAATACCTAATAATTGGTAATAATATTATCTATAATTTAATAATATAGACATCTCTCTTTTGTGTATATAATAGTTATATACAACAATCTATCTATTTATACCTCCTTTACTCCTGGGGCTCAGTGATTGAGTGCTCCCCTAGTAAGCATGAGCCCTGCGTTCGATTCCTCAGTGCCACATAAGCAGAAAACCTGGAAGTTCTGCTGTCTTTCAATCAATTGAGTGCTAGCCTTGAGCACAAATGCTTAGGGACAATTTCTAAGCCCTTACTCAAGCCCTAGAACTGCCACCAAAAAAAGGTAGAATGTTCTAACTGCAATTATAGATGGACAGGATTTAAAATACCACATCACAGAACAAGCTAGGAGTCTGGCACTGACAGTTGCCACCTAACCTGACTCAGGCACATGTAAACAGCTTAACACAGCTCCACAGAACTAGATGCTGCTGGCTTACCCCCATCATCCTGGCTGCTTGGGAGCTTTAAAACCAAGCCCTGGTAGGAAGTATGTGAGACTCTTGGAGATGTGGCTCTAAGTAGTAGAGCCTTAGCCTTGAGCAAATGTTATTAGAACAGTATCCCCATGCATTGAGTTCAAGACCTATGGGTAGCCTGCTCCCCCCAAAAAAAACACCCCACTAAATCATTAGATGTGAACTTGAATGATTTGTGAAATGTTCCTCAAAGAATGGTGATACTGATGAAAGCAACCTAATTCTAATGACAGCTTGTGGAATAGAGCTATGTGCTGAGTCCTTCATAGGGTGCTCTGTGCTGAGTCTGGCACAGGGTGCTGTGTTCTGAGTCCTTCACAGGGTGCAGTGTGCTGAGTCTTGCATTGGTGCTGGGTGCTGAGTCTTCAGAGGATGTTGTGTGCTGAGTCCTTCAAAGAGTGCCATCTGCTGTGTCCTTCACAGAGTGCATTCTTTCATATGGTCCTTGTAAGAGCTACACAACTGAGATGATTATGCAGAAAAGAATATTGAGACACAGATATGTCCCCATTGCAGGGAAAAAATTATGCATTACTGAAGAGTGGGTGAGTTGGCTACTGCAGACAATTGTTTTGTCTTGTTTTTCTGTCATGAATCTTGAACTCGCAGCAGAGGCACTGACCCTTACCTCTTGGGCACATGGCTAGCACTCCACCACGTGGAGCCAAGGACCCCCTTGCAGTAGCCTAGGGTTCTATAGCTGATGTCTGTCAGCCTGCCTTCTCAGGAAGCTGAGATCTGAGGATCTGGCTTGCAAAATATGCCAGACACAAAAGGTACCATGAGATTATTATCTCCAATTCACCACTAAGGAACCTGAAGTGGAAGCTGGATGCTTGTCACTCATGCTTGTCATCCTAGCTCCTCAGGAGGATGAGATCTGAGGATCATGGTTCAAAGCTAGCCTGGGCAGGAAAGTCCTCGAGACATTTAGCTCCAATGAACCATGAGAAAACCTGAAATGGTGCTTTGGCTCAAGTGGTAGAGCACAAGACTTGAAGCACAGCACCCAGGCCCAGACTTCAACTCCTACAACAGAAAAGAAACAAAATAACAAACTTGAAGTAGAGGTCTGGGAATGTGCCTTAGGGGTAGAGTGCTTTGCATCTATGAAACTATGGATTTGATTTCTCTGGAGCACATCACTAGAAAAAAGGCTGAAGTGGCTCTGTGGCTCCAGTGGGAGAGGACTATTCTTGTACAAGAGAAATTAGGTACAGTGCTCAGGTCCTAAGTTCAAGCTCCAGGACTTGTGTATGTGTGCACGCACATGCACACACACCCACACACAAACCAGAAGTAAAGCCGTGACACAAAACGGTAAAGAACTGGGCTCCTGCACTGAGCTCATGGTCAGCACCCAGGCCCTGTGTTCAACCCCAAAACCTTGCCACCCAGGGCTCAACTAGGAGAGGTCAAAGGTTTCAAAACCTAATGTGCTTGAGCAGTCTTAGATGACAGGAAGCATGGTGAGATCAGACACGTGCTTGGATTTCCAAAGCTTCCAGAAACCTAGCAGAGGCATCATAGGCCCATCATCACCCTCAATGAAACATTTCTTGAGGTTAAGTGCCCTAGTTGTCTGCCAGAAGGACTCCTGAATTATATTGAGCACTGTATCTGATCACCTGAATATAGTCTCACAAAGGCAGGATAAGTGCTGGGAACCTGGCCTGCCACAGGAGGTGACACAAATGAAGGCTTCCTGTCAAAAGGGAGCACTGGGAGAGAGATACCTTGGAGTACAAAGAGGCCTTTTTGTCCTGACCTTCAGAGCCCATCCACACTAATCCTCACTAATTGGCCCTGATGGAGTTGTTTGTTACACAGCTGTAGAGGACTGATGTCTTTTGTCTGCTGTCCATACAGTGAGAGAGCCTTCTTCCAGCAGGCCTGGGAGGCAGAGAAACCCACAGCCTGTACTGGGAACTGTGAGGGGAGCCCAGGAACATGCACTGTCATGAAAGCAGTCTCTGTGTTATGAAATCATTGTATTGAAAACAAATTTTCTAGCTTGGAGCCTTTCATCATAGCTATTCCTATGGGAATACATCCACAGATACACAAAGGCATGGAAGCAGGTCCTGGGGTTGAACTGTGAGCATAGGCATTTTCCCTGAGTTACTTTTGCTCAAGAGTGTTGCGTTAAACTTGAGCTACAGCCCCACTTCTGGGTTTTCTGTGATCTCTTAGAATAACAGTGTCATGGACAATCCTATGCTGGCTGGATTCAAACTCAGATTCTCTACATCTCAGCCTCCTGAGGAGCTGGGATTACAGTCAGCAGCCACTGGCACCTGCCTTTCTTTTCTTCTTCATTTTTTAATATGGACAATCTGACTACAGCATCATTCCAGTGCTTTGAATTTATAAGTAAACTGTACTATGTTCTTTATAGGTACTTTCTGAGAGAAGGATTTTCTCTCCTCATCTTCTCCTCTGGTCACAGGTTTGAAGCCAAAAGTGAGAAATGAGTGTCACATGATTTTGGCAGCAAATGTCCACAGGACATGCCAGTTCAGTCACTTAGCATTGAGCTGCAGTGAATTTAGTCTCAGGACGAGAGGTCCAAAAGCTGGAGTGATCCTCATACTGTCTGCATTGCTCCTTAGGCCTATAAAATTATCTAATACTTATGAGTGTTTTGTGTCTCCAACTTAAGTATCTAGAACACACTAGAAGCATCTTCATGTTTCCATTTTGCTCTAGTACCTCTGGAGATTTAGACTAAGGTTTTGTGTGGAGCAGACCCTCGGTGAATCCCTGAGGAAAGCCAGTTGAAGTCTCCTCAGGAGATCCCTGTTCAAAGCCAGCCCCAGCAGAAAAGTCTGCCAGACTCTTATTTCCAAAAAACCACCAGAAAACCAGAAGTGAATCAGAGGCCCAGAGGGTAGAGCTCCAGATTTGAGAAAGAAAGCCGAACCGGAGATACAAGCCAGACCAGGCAGGAAAGCCTGGCAGGTGCTTATGTCCAATTAACCCAGATGGCTGGAAGTGGAGCTATGGCAGTGGTAGAGTCTCAGCCTTGAGCAAAACAGCTGAGGAACACATAGGGCCCTGAGTTTAAGCCCTGGGATGGCCACCAAAATAATTCAAAAAGAGAAGGCCAAGTTTATGTATGAGTGTCCTACCTACTTATGTGTGTATATTACCTCCCTGAGTGCAAACAGATTGTATGCAATGCTTCTCCTTTTATGTACAGATTTATTTTTCAGATTGGCTTGTTGCACATACTGCATCATTCTCTTTTTTTCAGGTCCATGGTTTTTCTCTTCCAGAGTTCCAGGCCTGTGTCCTTATATGGTGCACACTTAAGATCTCAGCAGCCTTTATTTACATTTTATTATGAGGCCAAGGCAGGAGCAGTCACAAATCCGGCAGGAGAAAAGAAGATCAGGGTTTTTGAAATAACGTGTATTCAGAAAATTAAACTTGAGGGATGTAAAATGTAGCATAATTAGGTAGAAACTACCATTAAGAAAAAGATGAGAGGGCTGGGAATGTGGATTAGTGAGAGAGTGCTTGCCTGGCATGCAAGAAGCCCTGAGTGTATTCACTCTGTAGCACATCAACAGAAAAAGCCAGAATTGGTGCTGTGCCTCAAGTCGTAGAGTGCTAGAGACAGTGCCCAGGCCTTTAGTTCAACTCAAGTACAAGTAACTTCTCATCACCAAGGGAAACCCAGGAAGCTCTTGAACATCTGCCCTTTCAGAAGTGGAAGTCAGAGTGTCATAGACATTCCTGCCCTGGCTGGCTTCACCCTGTGATCCTCAGACCTCAGCCTCCTGAGCTGGAGGATGGGCCTTAGCTACTGGTGCTCTGCTAGGTCAGAAGTGTAATGACATTGACAATACCAGTCAACTGCTTATCACAAAGGGCTTGGGGAACATATTAAGCCTTTCAACAATGGACATTTCACAACCCTGTAGGACACAAGGTTATAATGCTAGAGTCTGAGAGGCTGGGCATATGGATCTGCTAAACTTGAACCTTGAGCTCTAACTCTAATTCTGGTGTATATCAGCTTTCATGTTTCCAGAGAATGTTCTCCTAATTAGCATATAGGAAAAGTACTGTGATTAACCTTCACGTTTTTCCCATTGTCTGTCTCGAACTCAAGCCTGGGCACTGTCCCTGAGCCATTCATCTCAAGGTGAACACTCTACCACTTGAGCCACAGCACCACATGGGGTCTTTTGGTGGTCCATTGGTGATAAGAGTCTAACAGGCTTTCCTTGCCTAGGCTGTCTTTGAACTGTGGACTTCAGATCTCAGCCTCCTGAGAAGAAGGGTCCCAGGTGTGAGCCATTGGAATCTGGCCTATTGTTTTTGCCAGTGCAGGGACTTGAACTTATTCTTTTTCTCAAGGCTAGTGCTCTACCACTTGAGCAGTCCACAGCTTCTGGCTTTTTCTGAGTATGTGGCTCTGAGTATGTGGCACTGAGGATTCAAACCCTGGCAAGCTGTCTACCACTAAGCCACATTCCCAGTCCCACCCTTACAATATTATCCCTCAACTTGCCTATCCTCAAGGAAAGGCTTCTGAGTATAAATCATCTAAAGAAATCCCTATAGGAAGTTGTTAAAGATAAACAAGACACAGCTCATATTTGGGAGTGACTCTAAACATGTGAAGGCTGTGACAAATGCCTCCATTTAATTATGTATCACGTTTCAACACTTAAAGTATTAATGAAAAATGAGTCAATGTCCTAAATTGATGTGTATAATTTTATAATAGATGTGCAAAATGTAATAAATGTTATGTGTATAATAATACTAATACAATAATAAAATCATAGTTTGTAATAAACATACACATGTAATCCGTAACATATATTACACATGTACATAAATATTATTTTCCATTATAAGGACTTAATTCAGGCCCTGGAAACTCTACCCTGAATTTCTTTTCCTCAAGGACAATGAGCTTCCCCTTCACCTATGATGCAAAAGACTTACCCGGATGGTGACATCAAATCCCAGCAGTGGCAGAAATACTAGCCCCAGTTGCAAGACAGTGACTTAATTATTTTTAATGGAAACAGTTATTTTTATTCAGTTCCATACTGAACATTTTAAAAACAGCAGTGTATAATTTTGTGTATCTATTCAGACATCCTTCCCTTACCTGCAAAGTACTTTTCTGAACTCTAAATAGTTTCCTTTTTTGTACATTTTTTGTTGTAAAAATGTGGTATAGTGGGGTTACAGTTACATGAGCAAAGTAATGAGTACATTTACTATTGAGCATTGTTGCCTCCTCCTTTGTTTTCCCCTTGCCATCCCTTCCTCCCACCTCCACAGCTATCCCCCCACCCCCAGCTGAGCTCAGTGACTCAATTTTTTGTTTTTGTCTTGGCACAGGATTTGAACTCAAGTAGTAGAAATTCTGCACCTTCCCTCACATTGCTACAAATTTACCAAGATCCTGAGTTCAAATCCCAGGCTAGGAAAGTAAACTGGCAGAAATTCCAAACCAGGGGGAATTTTTCAATTTAGTTAAATAATTAATTAATTTTTTATGTATTTATTTTATTTTTTTGCCAACCATGGAGCTTGAACTCAGGCTGTGCAACTCTAAGTCAGCTTTGATTGCCTTTGACTGGGCTGCAGCCTCTCACCCATAGTCAATCTTGGGATCCTAGGCCCAGAGGGCTTGCAGGAAGAAAAAAAAAGTGAGACAGCACAAAAAGTGGCAAGCTGCAGAGGACTGGGGGTTTTACGTTATTTTTTTCTTTGCAGGGTGACCATCCTGAGTCTGAATGACACGGCTGCAAATTGGAGCTGAACTGCTATTCCTGAAGGCTGGTGGGCCATCAGGGAAACCATAGGCAAAACCTGCTAACATAGGCCATGGGTTAAAAATCTAAGTCCTGACACCTACCAATGGCACAAGAGACTTGTTCCTCTGCATAGGAATACTGATTGAAAGAGTAGTTCGTGGATGTAATTGATTGATTTTAATTGATAGTTTATTAAGCATGAAAAGAATAATATTACTTCAAAGGCATATAATAAATACCTAAGAGTTGGTAGGAATGTAGTAGGCATCATTCAGTCAGATAGATGGCTCTGGCACTCTACCAATATGTACTAATTGTATACCACCATCTGCCAATCCATGTATCACTGTTTTGGCCAAACCTGGGGCTCCATCTCAGTGCCTGGGAACCACCTCACAGCTTCATTAGCTAGAGGCTGCCATGCTCACCCTTATCCATTCATGAATTGGGCCTGCTAGGCCCCAAGTTTGGATCCCAGCACTGCCAAAAGTTTAATCTTGGAGTAAGAAGCCCAGTGTGACACATGCTTTCCTTTTCTGGGAGAGTCCTGGGTGTCAGGCATGATAGTGAACACATCTACAAATCTAGATGCTATGTGATAGGAAGTAAAAAAATGTAATAAATGGTATAGGTGTCATCAGAGTCAATAAAATAAATGGTAAATAAATGAATAAAACAAGAAATGAAATGAATAACCATACCAAACATGATATTGTCTGACTATATGGAAGTATAAATCCTGTCTTTAAAATGTAAATAAAATGTATGTAAGTAGTATTTTTTTTCATTGTAAAGATACTATACAGAGGGTTACAGTTACATGAGTGAGGTAATGAGTACACTACCTCTTGAACATTGTTACCCCCTCCAATGTTTTCCCCCTACCATCCCCTCCCACCCTCCCTTCTCCGGGGTTCTTTTTTTTTTGATTGTGATTAAGTAATTACATAATTTCTGGAATTTCACAGTATTGTGGAATAATGATGCTCATTTAAAGTCACAAGTTCATTCTCACTTTCCTGGAGCAAATTGTCTATCACAGTCTGTAACATATAACAGTGTTCACATGTTATATACCATATATGTGATCAGCAGCATGGGGATATTTAGTAGTGGTTCAACCAGATGAGTGGGAGTTCTTTGTTTCTTAAGTCCTGTTAGTTTTGTCGTATCACCTAACATTTTGGATTTAGCATCCACTTATCAGGGAGACCATGTACCGTTTGTCTCTTCGTTCTTGGCTTACCACGCTCAACATGATTCCTTCTAGCTCCATCCATTTCCCTGCAAATGCCATTATTTTGTCATTTCTAATGGCTGCATCATATTCCATTATGTATAGTTACCACAATTTTGGATCCATTCATCTGTGGTGGGACATCTGGGTTGTTTCCATATCCTAGCTATTGTGAACAGTGCTGAAATAAACATGGAGGTGCATGTGTCCTTGTATATTGGTTCCTGTTGTTCAAAGTAGATGCCTAGAAGTGGTATGACTGGGTCATAAGGGAGGTCAATCTTTAGCTTTCTAAGGACCCTCCAGATTGCTTTCCAAAGTGGTTGTATAAGTGTACATTCCCACCAGCAGTGTAATAGGGTTCCTCTTTCTCCACATCCCCGCCAGCATTTGTCGTTGGCTGATTTGTGGATGTGGGACATTCTGACTGGGGTAAGGTGGTATCTTAGGGTTGTCTTTATTTGCATTTCCTTCACCACCAGGGATGATGAACATTTCCTCATGTGTTTCTTTGCCTTTTTATTTCTTCATTTGAGAAGTCCCTCTTTAGTTCCCTTGCCCATTTAGTAATTGGTTTGTTAGGTTTGGGAGGGATTAGTTTCTTGAGTTCCCTGTATATACAGGATGTTAACCCCTTGTCTGCTATATTGCTGGTAAATATTTTTTCCCAATTAGTTGGTTGTCTTTCTAGCTTAGTTGCGATAGATTTAGCTGTGCAGAAGCTTTTTATTTTAAGGTAGTCCCATTTGTCGAGTCTCTCTCCAACTTGTTGTGACCCTGGGACTCTGTTCAGGAAGTTCCTTCCTGTGCCTATTAGTTCAAGTGTCTCTCCTACTCTGTCCTGCAGTAGTTTCAGAGATTCAGGTTTAATGTTAAGGTCTTTAATCCATTTTGAGTTGATGTTGGTGCATGGTGATAGGCTGGGATCCACTTTTAGTTTTCTGCATGTGGCTGCCCAGTTTTCCCAGCACCAGCAGTGGAAGAGGCTGTGTTTCTTCCATTGTATGTCTTTGGCTCCTTTGTCGAATATCAGCTGGCTGTAGGATAAGAAGTATGTTTTGCAGGACTGAGGCTTGAATTCAGTCCTAGGAACAGGGCTGACTTTCTTGACTTCAAGTATGGGGTGATTCCCCTAGCCCGACAGTGCTGCCTATTTACCCAGACCTTGAGTTCAAATTCCATGCCTGGCAGAAAAAATGGCATGAATTGCAAAACAGGGAGATAAATAATTGTTTTTTTAATTTTTTAAATTGTTTTAATTTAATTTTTTGTTTGTTTTTGGCCATGCACAAGGCTTGAACTCAGATTGTGACAGCTCTGTCTCAGCTTCTATCACATTAGCCTGGGGTGCAGCTTCCAGAACCAAACCGATCCTGGAATCCTAAGACCCGAGGTCTGACAGGAAAACAAAATGAAAATGACACTAAAACAAGCTGCGAGCCACCCATGGAAGGCAGTTTCTTGGCTTTGGTTCCTTGCATGGTGACCATCCTAGGTCTGAATGACATGGATGCCACGCACAGGTGACCTGTCACTGCTCAAGGCTGGCGGACTGTCAGGAAAGCCATAGTCCAACCCCGCAACACAGTTCCTGAGTTCAAATCCTGGTCCTGACACCTACTAATGGCAGGAGATTCCAAGAGACTCCTGCCTGAGCTTAGAAATTCTGATGGAATGGTATCCAACTCATGATTGAATAGTTCTTGCAGCGGTCTAGACTCAAATTAGACGCAATAATCCTAGGACGCTGATTGAAATAAATTAATGGTTAATCAGGCATGAAAAGAATAATATTCCTTCAATAGAGGCATAATAACTACCTAAGACTTGGTAGGAACATAGCAGATGTCATTGAATACTAGATACATGGCTCTGGCACTCTGTACTAATATGTATTTATTGGTGTACTACCACCTGCCTATCCATGTATGGCTATTTTGGCCACCCCTGGGTTTCGATTTCAGAGCCTGCCAAAAATGTCATCCTGGAGTAAGAAGCCAAGTGTGACACCTGTTTTCCTTTTCTGTGAGAGTGTGGGGTGTCAGGCATGATGGAGAACAAGTCTACAAATCTAAATGCTATGTGATAGGGTGTAAACAATGTTATACATGGTTAGGTGTCATCACAGTCAATAAAATAAATGGTAAATAAATGAATAAAACAAAAAGTACAATGAATAACCACACCAAACATAATATAGACTGAACAACTGTCTGGAAGTTCAATCCTATCTTTAAAATACATGTAAGGACTAGGTTTTCCCGGGTTGGGGCCTGAATTCAGGCCTAGGGAAGAGGCCTGACCTTCTGATCTTCAAGCATAGAGACCGTCCCCTTCAGCCAGAGTGCAAGAGTTACCCAGACCCCAAGTTCAAATCCCAGGCCTTGCAGACAAAATATAGCACACATTCCAAGCCAGGGAGCTTCATTAGCATTTTTCATATTTTTTAAAGTTCAATTGGCCTTTATTTGATACATTTTGATTTTATAACATGAGAGTTTTTCAAAAAGGGTTTAAACGTTTACATTTCAGCATAGCACATTGGTGTTTCCATTTTAACCATCTGCAATGAAGAGTGAGAATGAAAACGAGTACATCATTCCTCCCTAGAGGGACAGTTGATGTTATTTCTATTTAGAGTTATTTCTATAACTATAAACTCTCTGCAATTGTATCATGTGAGTCTTCCTCATTGCCTACCACAAAATACACTAGGAGAGTTCTCATATCACAAAATGTTGGGTTTCTAAATGAAAACTCACTGCTGTGAGGACAGTAGGTATTGGTAAGCATTTTGGGAATAAAGTGAATTGTAAAATGAAAAACAAAAACATTGGGACTGGGATGTAGCTCAGTAGTGGAGTACTTGCCTAAAGAGCATAAGACCCTGGAAGAAAAGGAAGGCAAGTTTCCTAAACCTTAGAAGGTTAGAATGTTATGATATGTATGAATAAACTTCTTTCTTCTTCTTTTTTTTTTTGTCAGTGGTGGGGCATGAACTCTGGGCTTGGCTGCCCACCTTCAGCTCTTCAAGTCACGGCAAGTGCTCTACCACTTGAGCCACAGTGCCTTTTTCGGTTTGTTGGAGATAAGGGTCTCACGGACTTTCCCAGCCTGGCTTGGAACCGCCATCCTCAGATCTCAGTATCCTAAGTAACTAGGATTATAGGCATGAGCCCCTGTCGCCTGGTGCATGAACAAACTTCTTAAAGATTGATTCTGAGGAAAGAAACTTGGAATACACTTTTAATAGAAATAATTTATAATGCCATGGTTAAGGCACTAATTCAGAAGTATTTATTCATTGGCTAGTTTCTTAGTTTATTTAAAGATATATATATATATACATTTTTAATATATACACATATATATTATTAAAACATAGCTTTGACGTGTACCTAAAAACATATGTGCCCATGTAAAGTTATACAACTGCACAAGCTTGATTTTTTATTTTCAGTTTGTTGGTATCATAAATTAGGTGGGATTTGTGTACTGTTGTTTTGTCCTCTGTTTTTGGAAGATTTCTCTCTGCTTTTTTCCTCCACACCCCTCTCTCTGCACTTGAATTCAGCTTGCTCTTTCTTAGCTTGATTGCTCATAGCTGATTTTCTACCACTTCAGCCATACCTGTAGCCTGGCTTTTTGACAGTTAATTGGAGACGTCATCAGTCAGGCTTTTCTGCCTGGATTGGCTTTGAAACTTCATCTTCCAGTTCTCACCTCTGGAGTAGCTGGGATTACAGATGTGAGCCACTGGGGTGCCTAGGAATGGATTCGACTTTGGTTGGTGTATTCTTTCTGTTTTTCTAAGCATGGGATCATCTACTATAGAATTTCTGTGAATGTCCTGGGTCTGAATTAAGATATATAATATATGTGCTAATCTGTGTAGTTCTCATAAGATGTAATCGATTTAATACATGTTATAAGTGTAATAATAGTCAATATAAATAATGAATGAATGAATAATGCAAAAATAAAATAAATACACAGTAAAATAATATGCTATTTTTAATAGGGGCTTGAACTGAGGTTGTGGCAACACTGCCTGAGATTCCATCACCCTAGGCTGGGATGGTGCAGCCTCTGGACCCACAGCGGATCATGGGATGGTATGCCTCGGGGGCTGACAGGAAAACAAAATGAAAACAGCACCTAAAAAAACCGCAATCTGTGGATGGTCAGCGGTTTCTTGGTTTTCCTTCCTTGCATGTTGACCATCCCGGGTCCAAATGACACGGCTGCAACCTGTAGGTTACCTGTCATTGCTGAATGCTGGCAGGCTGGCAGTGAAGAAATAGGCCAACCTGGACACCTAGGTCCTGTGTTTAAATCCCGGTCACGCCACTTACAAAGGGCTGGAGAGCCTAAGAAACTATTGCCTATCCATAGGAGCACCAGAGGAATGTGAACAATGTCATGGTTGGATGAATAGTTCATAAATCAGGCTGGCAAAAAATTAAACCCAATAATCACAGGACACGGAGTGATTTTAATTCAGAGTTTATTATGCACTAAAAGAATACTATTGTTTAAATGGAGTCTTCACTAAAGACCCGAGAATCTGTAGGAGCGTAGTATGTGTCATTGAACACTAAATAGACATTTCTGGCAGTATGTAAATATCTAAATTTATATTTATTTGTATACCATCATCTGCATAGAACATTTTTGCTATTTTGGCCAAACCTGGAACTCGATCCCAGATCTTGGGATCCACTTGGCACCTGCATGGGCTAGATGCTGCCGTGCTGACACTCACCCCTTCATGAATTGGGCCTCCTAGTCCCTCAGTCAAGGTCCCATCATTGCCAAATGTTTCTTCCTGGTGTAACATTCCATGTGTGACACCTGTTTTCCTTTTCTGTGCAAGTGCTGGGTGTCAGGTATGATGTTCATGTTATGTATGCAAAGCTACATGCTATGGAATAGATTGGAACAAATGTAATAAATGTTATAGGTGTACTCACAGTCCATAATATAAATGCTAAATCAATCAATCAATAATAATAAAATATAATGAATCACTCCAACAAACACGACATAAAATGAATATAGAGATATTACTCAAATATTTAAAATGTCTATAAATGTTATGTTTTTCAGTACTGGTGCTTGAATTCAGGCCTAGGGAAGAGTTGAGAAGTTCATGCATGATTCTCATAGGAAATGATAGGCAAGATCTTAATTAAGACTGTATGAAGCATGACAATAATTACATTCAGGAAATCGAAGCATTGGGAAAGATCCAAGAATCAGTAGTCACATGGAAGATAGGATTCCAACACAGCTCGTCACATCTCCTACTCTATATAAACAGGCCTTTATTAGCATACTAATTTCAGTTATGAATGGATGAATATGGTGCTCCACCCCCACCCCGGGGCTAGATCTCAGGTCCTGGGTATGGTCTAGCTCCTTAGTGGCTCACAAGCTGGTGTGCTCATGTGGACCTTTTTGGCAATTGGTTCTGCTAGGCCTTGAATTCAACTTCCAGCACTGCCAAAAGGTTCATCCTGATGTTAGATGCCAAACTTTGCAGATGTTTTCCTATCCTATGCAAGTCTTGGGTCACAGCTAGGATCTAGAAAGCATAGGCAACTCTATACCCATTGGAATAGGTTGTCATCCATGTGAGCACAGTTATATATGTCATCCTATACTCAATAAAATACACAATACATAGATGAATAAGACACAAAATAAAAAGATTAACTACACTGAAAACAAGGTGCATACCACACCTGTATGTAAATAGAGATCCTATGTTTAAAAGAGGTGGGCTTGTCTAGTGCTGGGGCTTCAAATCAGGTCCACTACCAGGCCTGACCTTTTAGTCTTCAAAAACAGTGAGCTTAACCTTCCCCCACAGTGCAACAGAGTTACCCAAACCTGAGTTCAAATCCCAGCTCTCGTAGTAAAATGGAACACATTCTGAGCTAAGGTTCTTTGTTCATAGTTTTTTTTATTTTTTTATTATTTTTTTACTAGACCCGGGGCTTGACTTCAAGTTGTGGCAACTCTGCCTCAGCTCTGATCATCCTAGGCTGCAGCTTCTGGACCCACAGCCCATGCTCGGACCCTAGGACCCTGGGGCTTGCTGGAAAAAAAAAGCCGCGAGGGGAAATAAAGCTGCGGGAAGTTCCACCTGAGGTTTTTATATTTATTTGCCTTTGCATGGTGACCATTCTGGGTCAGAACATGGCTGCCTGCAGAGTAAAGTTGACCTGGCATGGCTGAATGCCTGCTGGTTTTGGGGGGAGCCACAGGCTAACCAGATAATGGAGGACCCGAGGACGAATCCCAGTCAGCCCTGTTACGATGAGGGATTGGCCGGAAATCCTAGGAAGAGTCGTGGAATGCAATCAATCTCATCCTTGAATGAGTAGTTCCTGCTTGATGTGAGTAGGAAATGATAGGCAAGGCTCATGGGGTATTGATTATTTTTAATGAAGAACTGATGAAGTGTGACCATAATCATCACAGTCATGAAATGGAGGCATCGGGGAAGATCCAAGAATTGGTAGTCACAAGGTAGATTTCATCACAGGTTGCCATCTCTCCTACACTATAAAAATATGTACTTATTTGCATACTAACTTGCACTTATAAATGCATGACTATTCCCCACCCCTCCCAATCCCCTCCTCCCAGGGCTGTATCTCAGGTCCTGGGACTGGCTTGCCTCCTTAGTGGCTCACAGGCTGGTGTGCTAAACTTTACCCCTTCACCAATTGGGCCTGCTAGGCCCTGAGTTTGAATCCCAGCAGTGTCAAAAGATTATCCTGATGTGAGAAGCCCATCGATCCATCTGTTTTCCTATTCTGAGAAAGACCTGGGTTTCAGGGAGGACAGAGATTCCTACATAGGCAACCCTATACCCAAGGGAATGGGTTGCCATCCATGTCAGCCCAGTTATATCTGTCATCATAATCAATAAAATACACATTGCATCCATGAATAAGACACAAAATAAAGAGAAAGAGGACACTGAATGCAAGATGTCACCCATCCATGTATGATAATATAGATCTTGTTTTTAAATTATGAATTGATGACTATATTTATCCCCTTTTCTGGGCTTAGTCTCAGGACCTGGGTACATCCTAGCTCCGTAGTGGCTCACAGGCTGGTGTGCTCAAATTGACCCAATTCACCAATTGGGCCTGCTAGGCCCTGAGTTCAAATCCCAGCACTTCCAAAAGATTCATCGTGATGTGAGAAGCCCTTCAATCCACCTGTTTTGTGTCCTGTGAAAGTCCTGGGCCTCAGCGAGGATGGAGAATGCTATATAGGCAACGCCATAGCCATGGGAATAATTGTCATCCATGTAAGCACAGATATACCTGTCACTATACTCAATAAAATACACAATACATCCATGAATAACACTCAAAATAAAAAAAGATAACTACATTGAATGCAAGATGCATACCATACCTGTATGTAAATAGAGATCCTATGTACAAAAGAGGTGGGCTTGTTATTTTGTCCAGTGCTTGGGCTTCAAGTCAAGCCCTGGACCAGGCCTGACATTCTAGTCTTCAAGGATGGTGAGCTTCCCCTTCTCCCACAGTGCAATGGGGTTACTCAGACCTGAGTTCAAATCCCAGCTCTAGCGGTATAACAGTGTGAGTTCTTAGCTAGGGTGCTTCATTCATAATTATTTATTTATTTGCCAGACCCGGGGCTGAACTCAAGTCATGGCAACTCTGCCTCACCTCTGATCATCCTAGGCTGCAGCCTCTGGACTCACAGCCCATCCTAGCACCCTAGTATCCCAGGGCTTGCTGGAATAAAAAAAGCTGAGAGGGATAATAAAAGGGGTGGGAAGTTCCTCCTGACACTTTTACATTTATTTTCCTTTGCATGCTGACCATGCAGAGTGAAGGTGACCTGGTATGGCTGATGGCTTGTTGGCTATCAGAAGAGCCAGAGGCTGACCCAGCAATGGAGAACCCGAGGTTGATTCCCAGTCTGCCCCCATACATTGAGGGAATAGCGGGAGATCCTGAGATACTCGTTTCCAGACCTAGGAAGAGTCATGGAATTCGATGGATCTCATCTTTGAATGAGTAGTTCCTGCTTGATGTGAGTAGGAAATGATAAGCAAGACTCATGCGGTATCGATTATTTTTAATGAAGAGTTGATAAAACATGACCATAATCATCACAGTCATGAAATGGAGGCATTGAGGAAGATCCAAGAATCATTAGTCACAAGGTAGATTGGATTCCATCACTGGTTGCCATCCTACTCTATACAAATATGTACTTATTTACATACTACCTTCAGATTTTGAATGGATGACTATTGTGCCCCACCCTCTCCCCCCCCCCCTGCGGGACTCAATCTCAGGTCCTGGGAACAGCCTAGCTCCTTAGTGGCTCACATGCTGGTGTGCTTACCTGGACCCATTCCCCTATTGGGCCTGCCAGTCCCCGTGTCAGATCCCAGCACTGCCATAAGATGAATCCTGATGTGAGAAGCCAATCATTGCACCTGTTTTTCTGTCCTGTGAAAGTCCTGGGTCTCAGCTAGGATGCAGTATGCTATGTAAGCAACTCTATATTCATGGGAATCAATTGCCATCCATGTCAGCACAGTTATAGCTGTCATCATATGCAATAAAATACAAAATGCATCCATGACTAAGACACACAATAAAAAGAATAACTACACTGAATGCATGATGCATTCCACATCTCTATGTAAAGAGAGATCCTATGTATAAAATAGGTGAGCATATGATTTTTGCCAGTGCTGGGGCTTCAGGCCCTGGGTCTAGGCCTGACCTTGTAGTCTTCAAGGATGCTGAGCTTCATCATCCCCCACAGTGCAACAAAGTTACCCAGACCTGAGTTGGTATCTCAGAGGTGGCAGAAAAATGGTGAGAATTCTGAGCCAGGGTTTGTTATTATTATTATTATTATTGCCAAGCGTGGGATTTGAACTCAGTTCATGACAACTCTGGCTCAGCTTTGATCACCTAAGTATAGCAGGCTCCCATGGGCCCGTAGCCAATCCTGGGATCCTTGGCTCTCCAGGAAAAAATGACAGAAGCTTTGCAGGATAAAATGCAGAAAAATTACAGGAAAAAAATGACAGAAAAATTGTCGCAGGAAGGATTTTTTATATTTTCTTCTTTTGCACAGTGACCATCCTGGGTCTGAATTACACTGCTGCAAAGGGTACTTCACCTTGCATTGGTGAAGGCTAACGGGCTATCAGGGAAGCCATAGGCCCATGCGTCAACATAGGCCCTGAGCTTGAATCCTGGTCCTTACACCTACCAATGGGGGGAGATCACAAGATACTTGTTCCTATGCATGGGAATAACAATGAAATGTTAGCAAACTCATGATTGAATGAGAAGTTTCTGCATGTATTGGTCTAGTCCAAAATTAGATGGAATGATCCTAGGATAATGATTCATCTTAATGAATAGTTTATTAAGCATGAAAAGAATACCATTCCTTCAATGGTGGCATAATAAAGAACTAAGAGTTAGTAGGAACGTAATTGATGTCATTGAATCTTAGGTAGATTTCTCTGGCACTCTGTACAAATGTATATTTATTGGTGTTCTACCACCTGTCTATCCATGTATGCCTATTTTGTCCAGCCCTGCGGCTCAATCTCAGGGTCTGGATATTTCCTGGCAGATTCATTGGCTAGAGGTTGCCGTGTTGATACACCCATTCAGGGTCTGAATTGGGTCTGCCAGGACCAGAGGTCAGATACCAGCACTGCCAACAATTGGATCATGGAGTAAGAAGCTGAGTGTGATATCTATTTTCCTTTTCTCTGAGAGTCCTGGGTGTTAGACATGATGGAGAACACATCTACAAATCTAGATACTATGTGATGGGTTGTCATCAATATCATAAATGGAATGTGTGTCATCACAGTCAATAAAAATCTCATATCTAAAATATACTTGGAACCCAAAAAATTAAATCCCCCAACAACAAATCCTCAAAGAAACAATTGCCCAATAAATAAGTGAGCAAAAGACTTAAAGAGAAACTTCTCTGAAGAGAAAAGAAGGATGGCCAATAGACACATGAAGAAATGCTCAACCTCCCTAGCCATAAAAGAAATGCAAATCAAAACCACAATGAGATACTCTCACCCCAGTTAGAATGGCTATAATCAAGAACTATAATAACACCGATGCTGGAGGGTATGTGGACTTCATTGTTGGTGGGAGTGTAATCTTGTTCAACCACTTTGGAAAGTAGTATGGAGGTTCCTCAAAAGACTCCACATAGAGCTCCCTTATTTCCCAGCAATCCCACTTTTGGGCATTTACCAAAATGATCACAAACATAACCATACTAAAGCTCCCAGCATGACTATGTTCATTGCAGCACTATTTACTATAGCTAAGTTATGGAACCAACCCAGAAGCCCCTCAGTAGATGAATGGATCAAGAAAATGTGGTATATATACACAATGCAATTCTATGCCTCCATCAGAAAAAATAACATTGCCCCATTTATTTAGGAAAGACTTGGAAAAACTTATATTAAGAAGTAAGCCAGGCCCAAAGAAACATAGCTCCCATGGTTTCCCTTATTTGCAATATCTAATATATATTTGAGTCAAGCAGAAAAGGTTAGATAAGGTGATATTAGGGAAATGAACCCTAAGATATGTACTCAAATGTTTTTTTTTCTTTCATGTGATTGTTTCTAACACATTTATAAGATTATTTCTTTGTTGCTTTGTATGTCCCTCCCCCACAGTATAACCCTTGCTTTCACTGTATTTGATGTCGGTATAATTTGTGGAGGGGAAGGGGAAAAACAAATAGTTTAAATAGGGATACAGGTGGACCCATTGCAACCATGAGATGTACAAGTCACTATGTCGAAAATGAATTTTACAACTTTGGTGCGGGGGAGGGGGCTGAGTGGGAAGCAGGGAGGATTGGGGGGGGGGCGGGGGGAATGAGAGGTGATGGGTAGGGGAAACAAAGGAGGAGGCTACAATGCTTAATAAGAAAGGTACTCATTTTCTTGCCCATGTAATTGTAACCCGTCTGTACAGTATTTTCACAATAAAAAAAGGAAAATAAATGAATAAAACAATAATACAATAAATTACCACAACAAACAAGTCATGGACTGAACATCTCTATACGTAAGTACAAATCCTACCTTTACAATGTATATAAATAGAATTTTTCCAGGGCTGGGACTTGAATTCAGGCCTAATGACCAGGCCTTACTTTCTTGTCTTCAAGCATGGTGAGTTTCCCCTTCGTCCACAGTGCTTCAAAGTTACCCAGGCCTTAAGTTCAAATTCAAAGGTAGGAGAAACAGCATGAATTGCAAGACAGGGAGGTATTTTTGGTTTGTTTGTTTTTGCTTTTTTTTTTTTGCCAAGTGCGGTCTTGAACTCAGGTCATGGCAACCGTGCCTCAGCTTTCATCACCATTGGCTGGGGTGCAGCCACTGGAAACACAGCCTATCCTGGGATCCTAGAACTTCAGGCCTTGTGCAGGGGCAGAGGGGGTAATGTACAGAAAAAATGTGGCGGGATGGCGTTTTTACATTTTCTTCCGTGCACCTTGGCCATCTGGGTCTGAGTGATCCAGTTCCAAAGGATACTTCACCTTGCATTGCTGTAGGCTTGCCGGCTACTGGGGAAGCCATAATCCCGAACAATGATTAGCCAGGCACCAGTGGCTCTCACCAGTCTCCTTGATAGTTACAAGGCTGTGATAGGAGGATCATGGTCAAAGTCACCCTAGGAAGTAAAGTCCTTGAGACCCCTGTCCAACCTCAATGCCAACAAAGCCAGAAGTAGAGTTGTCTGGCTCCAGTGGTAGAGGGCTAATCTTGAGCAAGAACAGCTCATGGACTGTGCCCAGATCCTGAGTTCAAGTTCCAGGACTGGCAACAAACAGACATACACAACAATCTGTGCAGCCATCTGGCTAAAGCAGGTCTCCCTCTTGTCCCCAACTGGATTGGACAGAGTTTCCTGGTAAAGGGGCTGCTGTCATCTTGACTCTGTCCATTCTGTCTGTATCACAGGATTCCGGGCACACCCCCATTCTTTCATGGTTCTTTTTGACCAATGGGATACAAGAATAGTGGCCACGCCCACATTCCATGCTTCCTTGTATCACCAGGATTCCCTCTGTTGGTTGATACCACTAAGAGCAGTTGAGGAAGGTAGAGGTGGCTGAGTGGTGAGCAAGAGACTCCAGGTGACTTTGAGGTAGAGTAGGAAATGATGTCCTAGTCAGTGAGAGGATTTCCTAACCCTGGGAACATGGCCTGCACAACTTTCCCTTCGCGGCGCTCAGATGTATGAAACAATAAGATTGAATGAGAGAACTGTGGGCAAGAAACTGCCACAAGAACACCAGCAGTATCCTCCTGACAGACCTGAAACATTCAGGAAAACAAAGAACATGAAAAAGGGAGGGATCCCCAAGACAAACACCACTGGGGAGCCGATTGAATGGAGAGTCTGGCCAAAGTTGATGCAGACCATGGGCCTCCCTTGCTTTTGGACACAGTCACAGCCACCAGTGTCCAGAGTGTCAAGGGTCCCAATACCACCAAGGATCCACAGAGGTGCTACTGGCATGTGGTGCCCACCCTCGACCACAGAAAAGAAACCAGGCACTCTGTGCCAAGATCCAAACACTGAAGCAGGGAAAAACAGACCCACAGGATCAATGGAAGTAAGAGAGGGAGAAGATAGCCCAGATACATGCAGCACTAAAAATGGAGGTAGAGGTCCACAAGGCACCCATACAGCGGTTGGTTTCAGCAGAAAGTGATTTACAATGTGCACTGGCCCAAGTGCAGCAGGCCACTGATGACAGAGAAAGGGAGCACAAAGCTCTCACCAGCTGCCTGCAAGCTACAGAGTGGCGTGTGGCAGAGCTGGAGATAGCAGCTTCTGTGATCACTGCTGCAAAGAAGGAGACCAAAATGTATTTCGAACAGCTGAATGATGTGACCCTTCAGCTGGAGGAAAATGCCTGAAGCTTTGATGACCTGGAACAAGTGAACACAGAGTTGCAGGAGAAGCTGGAAGTGCTGTGGATACAGAGGAGCAACATGAAGAAGAGAATATGCAAGTTCCAACAAGCATTGGAGGGGCGTGAGGTACTGAAGAGACTACTGGACAACCTGAGCTGGCTGGTGACCACATCGAATCTGGAGAGAGACACCTTGATGGAGAACCTGAGCATTAAGGGGTCCGCATGGAAGGAGGAGGCATGGCAGCTGATGCAATGGGTGAACCAACTGACAGAGGAGAAGGAATGAGGGGCAAGGCATGTGTTGGACCTAGGGAATGAGCTGTGGGAACTGAGAAGGAAGCCGGTAAAGCCACGGGCCACCCCATGGACCATCTCAGGCCAAGCAGCAGCTGCAAGCACAGCCTACAGCAAGCAGATGGAATTGAAGAACCTGGAGGAACAACTTCACATCCAGGCCCAGGAAAACCAGAGTCTCTGTCTTCAGAACGTGGAGCAGCAGGAGCAACTGCAGAGACTGGAGGAGAAAGCCTAGGATCAGCAAGAGATCCCTGAGACCCCACGATGAGCATGTGTGTGGGATGGACAACCGGAGGAAAAGCTGGCCCTGCTCTGGGACGCTCTCCACAGGGTGAGCAGTGAGAAGGAGGAGCTCACCAGCATCCTGGACTCAGAGCAGCAGATGAAGAAACACCTGTGGGAACAGTAGGACTGCTCAGAGAAGAAGATAGAGAAATGGATAGTGGTGGCTGAGAGAGAGAGCCAAGCAGCTCAGGAGCAGCAGGAACAGTCACTGGGCCAGTGCAGGAGTTCAGAGCCTCCTGTGAATGGCACATTGTCTCCAATGAGCGACTGTGCTCTGAGAAGGAGTTCCTACAACAGCACTTAGAGAGGCAGACCCAGCTGCTGGAGCAGCTGAAGCAAGTGAAGGGCTCAACAAACTGAAGGGACCAGGTGGTGTCCCTGAAGTGGCAGGATACTCTCAAGTGCCTGGAAGCCACCAGATCACAGGAGGAGTGCCTGCAGGCCCTGCTGAGCTTCCTGGCTTTCCCTGTGCAAGGTGAAGGCATGAGCCCTTGAGAAACAAAAGGTAAGGAGGAGAATCTGCCCCCCCCCATGTGACCATCACAGAGGATGGAGATGTCCCCCAGACCAAGAGTGACATGGCTCTGAGAGTGCTCTTCGAGGATGAGATCCACGAGGGGAAACTCCTGACACAAGGATGGCGGGCCAGCTTCAGACGCCCCTGGGCCAACCCAGCAGCTCATTGCCAGACTGAGCTGGAGTCACAGGCCCTCAACCCCATGAGCTGCCACCACAGCATGCATGGGGATGGAAAATGGGACACGGGCATCTGAGAAGAAAATCTGCTTCGTCCATGACCTGCCTGATGAGGTGGACTTCCAGAGTCCAGCAGGTGAGCTCCACCATTGATGCAGCCACCTGTCGGCACACATCCAAACTACCAAGGAGTCCCTCATGGTGTGTAAAGAGCAGATGTTGGTCCTGAATGAGCTGTGTTGGGAGAAAGCCCAGTGCATGCACTGGCTGTACCAGGAGAAGATCAAGAAGAGGAGATGCTGTGGGAGCTGCTGTCAGTCCTGGCAAGGGAAGGCACAGACAGCAGTCTCCGTATGCCAGCACAGGCTGAGCCTCCCCACCCCAACACTGCTTCAGATGCAAATTGATGACAGCATGGAGACTGCTAGAGGAGAGTTCAGGGTTCCCGACCCCACAGTGGACTCCCTCAAGGAGTATGTCCTGCCCCAGATGCCCCACATCCAGATCCGCCCACAGCTCCCAGGCTCAGGGGAGGAGTGCTCTCTCACTTTCTCCTGTAGATTGATGTGGATGATGACTCTCTGTATGACATACTGACTCTAAAAAGCCTTGGCAGCCACCAGAAGTAGGTGACCAAGTGGCTTTCTCTCAGGCCTCCATCTGCCGGGCAACTGGAAGGTTAAACTGGGGGTAGGGTAGAGCAGAGGCTGCAGGGAGTTGGCCCAAACTCAAGGGATATCTAATGGCCCATTGGTGGCCAGGAAAGAGGCCTATGTTTTGCTTATCACAAACAATAAATTGTTTTCGAAGCAAAAAAAAAACCAGCCTTAAAACAAAGATTTGTTCTTCCAGCTCTGGGGCTTGAACTCAGGGCCTGGCCACTGTCCCTGAGCTCTTTTTGATCCAGGATGGACCCACCTCTCCTTCCAGCTTTTTCTGTGTGGAATAGAACCCAGGGCTTCAGGCATGCTAGGCGAACACTCTACCACTGAGCCACATTCTCAGCTAGGATGATTCTCCCCCCTCCCAAACCCAAATGACCATTCCTCAGATAAGTAGGAAGTAGGGGCTAGGATGAATATGAAGCACAAGTCTGGTTCACAACAAAAATTCCCCTGCCCCCTCTTCCCACACCCTTTGTTGAAGTTTCTCTTCTACCATTGAGGGATGAGAGAGGGAGGGGGGAGTCCCAAGAGAGTACCAACAACAGTGGCCCCCTGAGTCCTACATCCTCCCCCACACAAGTCGTCCTCCAGATTCTGATCTTACCTGACTCAATGTAGAGTCTACACTTTCTCCCTGCCACTGCAAGGCTCGGGATGAAAGAAAGGTCAGCCCTGGCCTCAGCCCACACCCAAGGTGGAAGCTCTTAGTCCCAGACCTACTTCCACCTCTGACTGACCCTAGTTAGGCCAGACCCACCACTCACCACTATGTTGGTGGTGATTACCTCATGGATGGATTCCAGGAAGTAGGTCTATGGGAAAGAGCAGAAGCAGCAAGGTGAGCAGAGCAGAAGGAAGTGGGGTGATTGCTCTGGGATCTTCCTTGGAGCCCTCCCATCCAGCCAGACCCATGCTGACCCAAAGCATGGACAAGGGCAGGGGGTGAGACGAGATGGAGGAGCACAGGACTAAAGGAGGTACTTCTTTGTCTTGGAGGACTTGATTAATTCCAATTATAAATAATTCCAATTATATTTGGCCCATGCCAATCCCAAAGACAACATGCAATGCCTCTCCGTGTTGTTGTTGGCCATGAGCGCTGTCCCTGAGCTCTTTTTCTCAAGGTTGGCACTCTACCACTTGAGCCACAATGCCACTTTTGTTGTCTGATGGTTCATCGATAAGAGTCCCATACACTGTCCTGCCCAGACTGGCTTGGCACCGTGATCCTCCAGATCTCAGCTTCCTGAGTAGCTAGGATGACAGGCATGAGCCACCAGTGCCCAGTATGGGATGCCTTTTGCAGGCATCTTGGCGAGTCTGTAAAGGAGCCCCAAAGGGCCTGGATAGAGCATGACCCAATCAAGGAGCTGGCATGGGGGAAGGCTGAACTTCTGTTCCTCCAAAATTGAAGATGCCAGGTGATGTTGTATGCACCAAACACCTAGGCCAGTAGCCACCATGCTTAGTGGGGGAAAAAGTAGAGAATACCCAAAGACTGCAGTGTAGAAATCTCTGATTTTGCATGCATGTGGTGTGTGTGTGTATGTGTGTGTGTGTGTGTGTGTGTGTGTGTGTGTGTGTGTGTGTGTGAACTCAGGGCCTAGGCTCTCTCCCTGAGTTTTCTTGCTCAAAGCTTGTGCTGTGCCACTTGAGACACAGCCCCACTTGCTTTTCAATGGTTAATTTTAGGTAAGCATCTCAAGGATGGCTTTGAATCATGATGGGGGCCCCAGGGAAGCTAGAGTAAACACAACTGGCAAGTACTATCCCTATGGTGGGCCACTCCTGCCCCCTGGTGCCCACACGTGGAACATGCGGTCCCATGCCATTATCCTCTAGAGTTCAATTTAGGCAAGTTACTAGGGAAAAGCTGACTTTTGCTCACCCTGATTGCTGATGCCAGAGCAGGCCTGTTCCACCCTAGGCCAAGAGAGCTCCAGGAGGCCCAGCTTTCCAGGGACACAGGGAAGGGAGAGGTCAGCTCCAGGCTGAGCTAAGAACCTTTGCCCACAGATACCCCAACTTAGCCTTACTTATCACCATAAGACCTGTTAAAGAACAACCCAAAAAAACAAAATTGGATCTGTGCCTCCAAGTGGTAGAGCTCTAGCATTGAACCAAAGAGCTCAGGGACAGGGCCCCCAAGCTTTGAGTTCAAGACCCATAAAACACAGCTTGTCTAAATGTGAACTAGTAGGATTTGTGAAGTGTTTTTGAAGAATGGTGATACTGAAGAAAGCACCCTAATTCTAATGACAGCTGAACTTGTGACATACAGCTATGTGCTGAGTCCTTCAAAGGGCACTATTTACTGGGTCCTTCCCTCATGGGAGTTATGGGCTGAGTCCTCCAAAAGGTGCTGTTTGCTGAGTCATCCCCAAGGGTGCTATGTGCTGAGTCCCTGAGAAGAGTGGGCCATCCTGGGTTTTTTAAAGGGGGCTTTGTACTGAGTCCATTACACAATGTATTGTATGCTGAGTCCTTCAAAAGGTGTGGTGTGCTAATGCATCCTAGAGGGTCCTGCTATGTGTGAGCCATTGAGAAGAGAGGGATGAGGTGTATTTTGTGTGCTGTGTGCCAAGTCCTTTATATAGGGTGCTCTGTACTGTCCTTCAAATGGTGCTGTGTGCTGAGAGCTTCCACAGTGTGGTATGTGCTGAGTCCTTCAAAATTGTTTTGTGTGCTGAGTTTATCAAAGGAAGCTGTGCATGAGGTGTTTTACACAGCGTTCTTCAACACAGCATGTGATCAGTCCCTGGGAAAGAGTGCTATGTGCTGAGTGTTTCAAAGTGTGCCATGCACTGAGTCCTTTACACTACGGGCTATAGACTCCCTCCTTCAAAGGGTGCTGTGTGCTAAGTACTCTACCCAGCATTCTATATGCTGAGTACTTCAAGGGAGCTGTGTGCTGAGTCATTTACACAGGGTGCTTTGTGCTGATTTTGGAAGTCTGCTGTGTGCTAAGTCATCCCAAAGGGTGCTATGTTTGAGTCCTTGAGAGGTGGTTATCCCCTACACTCACACACACACATAAACACAAACACACATACACACACCAGTGTCACCATGCACCTGCTTGGTGTATGGAGTCTAGGTGGATGGAGGAGAGTCTCCTGCAGGGGTGGGGCTGAGGGGAAATTCGATCCCCTGTGCTGGTACTGGGGGTGGGGTGTAGTGCTGAGCTGAGATAAGGCTGCAATTGCCATGGTCTAGAAGCCTCAGGGCCCAGTCAGGGCTGCAATTGTGGCCAGGGGTGGGGGGCGGGGCCCAGGGGAGGAGGGGGCGGGGCCCAGGAGCGCACATTGTTGGCAGCAACCACAAGGGTCCCGAGGGGGCAGGGGTGTGTGTGCAGCAGGGGCGGGGTGGCCCAGGAGAGGAGTGTGGGGCCGACAGAGAGCTGGGAGAAGAGCCAGCACTAGCACTAGCAGCCATGGAAACGGGCTTCAGTGGCTGGCGGCTGCTCTGATCATAGTGTGGGTCCTGGCCGGGAGCGCAGAGCGGGCGGAGCCTGCATGGCAGGCACATAGCCACATGCAGCCCCTCAGAGGTGCACTGCCATGGTGTCCCTGAGTCTGAAGTCCCGGTGCAGGGAGCACGGAAGAGGCAGTGGCTGCTGAGTTGGCATCGGCAGCCACAGGTTAGGAGGCCGCTGAGGCTGTGGTGGTGGCTGAGGGGGAGCAGAGGCTGTGCGCAGCTCTAACATGCGCCCTTGCTGCCTTTCAAACATGGCGCTGCTGGCTCGGACCCGGGGAGCCTCTAGCAGTCACCTGGCAGAGCTGTTGCACCCCTGGCCTCCTTGTGGCCCTGACTTGTTTTCAGCATTCGGTCCTCAGACTCCCGGCACACACCCGGAGTTTCAGCCTACAGCTTCTCCCAGCAGCACATATGAGTGGCCGACGTGGACTCCCGCACCCCACAACCCCCCATATAAACCCCGTCCCCCACTCTATCCTTCCTCCCCACCCTCGCGGACCCGGACCCTTGCCTCTTGCCTCCCCCTCCCTTCCTGCCTGCGCCTCCCCCGTGCCCCACAGTCTGTCCTGGCTCTGCCACAATTGCACCTCAGGGTGGAGGGTGGAGGTGGGTGTCCACCAGGGGATCCCACCCTCATCCCTAGTGGCCAGTGTTCCAGGAAAAGGGGAGCTGCAGGGATGGGGAGGAGGGGGCACCACAGAGCCCCTGGCCTGGAGCAGTGGGAGCCACACAGCCTTGCATCTGCACCTTTCCTCTCCCTGGTGGGAACCTGGTAGCTTTAATCAGAGGTGGGACCTGCACCTCCACACCTGCCTTCTTGGTTCTTTTCCCTTTTGCTGGGGAAGGGGGTGTTGGATGCAGAAGATAGACCCCGTTGTTGTGTGAGCCCTTGTCTTCTGTGCTTAGTCACCATTTCACCTGAAACATTCCCAGAAGAGCCCACTAGAGAAGTGAGGACACTGGGGTCAGATAGAAGGTGGGTATTTGGGAGAAAAACACACCCCCTCTGACACACATACAACCGGTCTGTACCCCCAACCCCAGCTGTCAACAGTTCTGACTGGGTGATCACATTTCCCAGTTCTGCCAGCTTCTGCTAGTGCTCCCAGTCCATCTGGTCTCCTTGTACTCCCCAAGAATTTGCCAAGTTGCCCAGAAGTATGTAGGAAGGAGGTAGGGAGTGCAACCATGTATATAGCCCTTAGGACCCCATCAAAGTCCCCAACAACACCCCCATCCCAGGTCAGACACCTTTCTGGAGGCATCTGCTTTGTTTTCTGTCCAGGCTCTGAAAAGCCACGTGTCTCAGGACTCTTTCACTCAGCATCCTGGCCTAGGGTTTTGGTGAATGTGGAATCAAGGCTGGTTGTTCCCAATGGGAAGGGTCTGACCCCGGAGAAAGGGAGAGTCAGGGTGGTTCTGCATTATTAGAGCATTGTTCCCCTTGGGTGAGATCCCTGGTTCTGACAAGGGAACCCCTGTGTTCCAGCTAGTACATTGCCCAGATGAGAAACCAACAAACTCAGGAGAGACACTGCTCTGAATCTGTGTGTGTGTGTGTGTGTGTGTATGTGTGTGTGCAAGAGAGAGAGAGAGAGGGAGATTATCTTTCTCATTGTACAGTCACCATGTCTAAAAAGAGCAAAAGCATTTTATTTGTGTGTATGTGTATATTTGTTATTCTTTTTCAATTAATGCCCAGTATGAGCCCAGCCATAATTTTTGTTTTCTCTTTCACGGTTTCATGGCTCCTTTAGAGAAGGTTTCAGTAGATGTTCCTTCCCACCACTTTCTTCCCCTTTCCTGCAGCCCACAGTAGCTGGTGGGTCTGCATGTGTCTCCCCTAGGAGGCCTGTGTGAACCACAGACCAGAGTGGACACCTGCCCTTCTGTCTTTAGCCAGAAGGCTCATGAGGCTACTGTGACCACAGCCACACTCTTCCAGCCAGCCAGTCTGCTCTGGTGTGTATAGTTGGAGCTAATTCAAGGTTGGGATTGAATCTGCCAAACATAAATAGAGAATGAGATGGGAGGTAGTAGGACAGGGTCTGTGAATCTAGGAGGGTCTGGGAAGTGACGAACGGTGTGACATAGCAGATGGTTCACCATGACTGAGGATGAGAGGGGAATCTTACCCAGGGTATTGATGGTGTACGTGGGCATCTAGGCAGGGGGCTATGGGCCCCCAATGGTGACATGGATTCCCTCTAGGGGCAGTGCACTGGTGGGTAGTCCTCCCTGGAGTCCTGCAGACTCCAATCTGTGTCCCTCCTGGGCTGTTTCCAGCTGGGCAATGGTAGGCAAGTGTGTTCCCCCTGCTGGAGCCTACTTGGGATCAGGACATGGCAGTTAGCTAGGGCTCTCTGAATGCCATTTTCTGTAACCTACTGTAGGCTGTCTGGAAGAAAAAGGGGACCACTGACTTTGGAACCCTTTAAGTTTGATTGGGACAAGTTGAAATGCCAGCTTTTCCAGGGTTTTTCCTTGAAGCTGGCAATTTCTACTAATGCTTGGGATACTGGGTCAAATGAGATGGACCATTTCAGCCACCAAACAATGACATTCAAGCAACACAAGCAGAGTTCCTGATCCAAATGGTCTCTTGCTATGAACGTCGTGCCTTGACTGCCTTTCTCCAACAGCTGCCAATTCTCCTCTGGCTCTCTCTAGGGTGATCACTACAGTAGAGAATGTTGTGGGGAGCAGAGATTGTGACCTTGCCATCTGCAGCCTGATCACTGTGAGCAGAGACAATTCCCAGGACCTGTACTGGACTCTGGGAGATTCAGAGACCCAGGATGCCTCAGGGATCCTTTTCTGCAACATGAAAATTGGGGGCCGGATATGGTGGACCATCCTGTCTGGCCCTAGGGAGTGCAGAGGAGGCCCCTTGAGCAAGGTTTTGCCTCACGACAATCTTGTTCACAGTTGAGTGGAGAATTGAGTGCCATTCAGCTTCTCAGTGGCTGGACAGAGATCTTTGAGAAGATAGGCATCCCAGAGACCCCAGAATACAGTGAGGACATCATGGCTCATGTCCTTGGAACGAAAACAGTTAAGTGCTGTGGCACTAGGAGGGTGGGAAGAGGGAGGAGGGAGAACTGTGGGAGAGCTACATCAGGCTTTGCCCCCACCCAGGATGCTTACCTGAATTAGATGGGACTTTTCTGTAGTATTTTCATAGACAGATGCTCATTTATTTATCCAACAAACCCTTATAGTGTGTGCCAAGCCTGTGGGGAAGGGGGGAGGGTCATGCACGATGAAAAGTTCCAGTGCTGGTTCCACAGCACATGAAGAAACCTTGGTTTGAGCTGGATGCTGGTGCCTCACACCTGTCAACCTAGCTACTTAGGAGGCTGAGATAGGAGGATTGAGCCTTAAGGCCCAGGCAGAAAAGCCTGTAAGACTCTTATGTCCAACTGACTACCAAAAAGAAAATGCCAGATGTGGATGAGTAGCTCAAGCTGTAGACTGTTGGCCTTGAGTAAAAAGGCTCAGGGACAGCACCCAGGCTCTGAGTTCATGCCCAGGAGTGACACAAAGAAAGGAAAGAGAAAGAGAGGAGGGAAGGATGGAGGGAGAAAAGGAGGAAAGGAAGGAAGAAGGGAGCATGCGAGCCTTGGTTTGGAGTCCCTGGATCAAGGGAGCCAACCATTCACAATTAGGATGACATGCATAGAAAAGCATCTTTGGCCGGGTGCCAGTGGCTCATGGCTGTCATCCTAAGTACTCAGGAGCTGAATCTTAGGATCACAGGTAAAAGTCAGCTTGGGCAGGAAAGATCCTCAGACTCTTCTCTCCAATAAAGCACCAGAAAACCGGAAGTGGTGCTGTGGCTCAAGAATTACAGTGCTGGACTTGAGCTGAAGAGCTCAGCGATAGCACCCAGGCCCAGAGTTCAAGCCCTACAACCAACAAAAAGAGAGAAAGTAAAACATCTTTGCCTGCAAAAGACGGTGGAGGTGTGTTTGTGTGTATGTGTGTGTGTGGGGGTGGTGGTGGTGGTAGACATTTAGCAAGCTGCTCAGTCATCATTTTAGATGGATTGTCCCAAACTCGTAGTTCACGGCAGCCGATTCTTGACCACAGGTGAAACTCTGGGTTGGATGTCAACCATCGGACCTCAGTCTTCTCATGGGACAGTTATGAGTAAATAAGGGACTAATACAGAGGGATCTCTGGAGCAGGGCCAGGCACAGAGGGAGCAGGTGTCAGATACAGTTCTCAACAATTCTGTGAGCATATGACAGGAAGTTGCCGGGAAAGGGCTCAGATGGGGTCTGTTATTAATCATGCAACAGCTGTGGGATTATGAAACAAAACATGGCTCTCTTTCATCATTACCCTGTCCCCATGAGGAAGGGATCCTTCACTCTATTCATTTTTCCAGTTGGGGAAAATGAGTCATGGAGAAGCCAGGTGACCTACTCATGACCTCCAGCTGACAGGAATGTTGGCCTGATTTCTCTGCCATGCTTCCTAGGACAGTGGGTGTTATTCAGTCCACTTCTTGTGGTGGGAAGTCCACTTCTTGGCATTTGTGGGATTGAATTCTGGGCTTAGATGCTATCCCTGAGCTCCTCAGAACAAGGCTAGTACTCTACCCCCTGAGCCACAGCATCATTTCCGGTTTTCTGTTGGTTCTTTGAGGATAAGAGTCTCACAGATCTTCCTGCCAGGGCCAGCTAGGAGTCACGATCTTCACATCTCAGCCTCACATGTAGGTAGGATTATAGGTCTGATCCACTGGCACCTGGCTTAAGTGTAATTCTGGACCTCTGTCTCTCTCTCTCTCCCTCTCTGTCTGTCTGTCTGTATATCCCTCTCTCTCTCCCTCCCTCTTTCTCACTCTCAGGAATTGGTTGAATGAGTGCTGGAGGAGGTGGCCCAGCATCCCCATGTGGCTGGAACCCAAGGTGACCCTCTCATTCTGGAGGTGCGCTGTGGGTCAGGAGCTGTTTTGCTCAGCCTGTTGAACCAGTCCCTTGAGGTAAGCCCCTCTGTGCCCCAGCTAGACCGTGATGGTTATTCATTGTCCATCCCTTTAGTCCTTCACCACATCACTCTGAAGGTGTCACCTTGTCCCCCTGCCCAGCACAATCCCGGACCTCTGACCTATACCCTCACATATCTGACAAGACCCTGGCTATAAGACAATAAAAACACTCCATGTGTAATACCCTTGGCAGGGGAGTGTCATTTCGGTTAGAGTGGCGGGTTTCAGAGGAAAGAACCAAGACCTGACACCTCCCGTTGGACATTTGTTCTTGTGACAGAGCCAAGTCATTGCTGTGGATAAGGAGGAAGCCTCCATCAGACTTACCCAGAACAATGCTCAAAGATAGGTAGGTTGTTGAAGTATCAAACCCACTCATGTCTGCTTCCTACTCCCAACAAGGAAGTGTAGTATGGGTTGCACGGCCCTGGGCCTAAGGGATTATAAATGGATGGTGGTGGTCAGGAGCTCATGGCTCTTATCCATCATCCTGGCTCTTTGGGAGGCTGAGGTTTGATGGATGTGACTCAGAGAAGCCGGGGAAGGAAAGTCCAGGAGATTCTTATCTCCCATAAACCACCTCCCTCCCCCAACCCTGACACAAAAAAGCCAGATGTGCTGTGGCTCAACTGGTAGAGCCTCAGCCTTGAACAAAAGAAGCTAAGGGATAACACCCAGGCCCTGAATCCAAGCCCTAGGACTAACACAATCATAAAATAAACGAATAGTGTACACCCTTTAGCTGACTACCAAGAAAGATGTATTCAGTTTTCTCGCTGGTACATTCAGCCAAATGTAAGGGGATACCTTTGATGTTCCCCCAACCTTCTCCTTCTCTCCTTTATCTGTCCAGGCTTAGGATGCAGGACAGAATTCAGATCATCCCCTTGGATGTTATCTTAGGTACCCTCTCCTATCCACCTCCCTTGGGGTCAAGATCCTGGATGCACTCCCTGCCGGGAGGAGGAGGCACCACAGAGATGAGGGTAGGGACCCCAACACTCACACACACAAACACACAAACATCCCTAAGGCAACTCAGACTAGCCTTTTCCAAAGACACTTTATCTCCTTGGATTAACTGACCTAGGAGAGGAATTTGATCCCCTGTAACTGATTATTTTAACTTGGGCTTGTTAGTTGATAGGAGATTAACGTGAGCCAACAAAAACCAAAAAAAACTTTGGTGCCCATCACCTGGGGTTCAGGCTCATGCCTGTCATCCTGGCTACTTGGGAGGCTGAGATCTGAGCATCACATTTTGAAGCCAGCCATAAGCTGGAAAGCCCATGAACATCTACTCTCCATGGAAACACCAAAAAGCCAGAAGTGGAGCTGTCTCTCAAGTGGTAGAGCACCAGTCTTGAGCAATAAAACTCAGAGAGACAGTTGCCAGATCCTCAGTTCAAGCTCACACAAAGAAATGGTCCTGTCTTGTTGCCCACATATTGCTCAGGCCTCCAGCCCCCTCTCACGGAGTGTGATACAACACCTGCCCCTGGGTGGAGTGTAAGGGCTT
This sequence comes from Dipodomys ordii, assembly GCF_000151885.1. Taxonomy (NCBI): domain Eukaryota; kingdom Metazoa; phylum Chordata; class Mammalia; order Rodentia; family Heteromyidae; genus Dipodomys; species Dipodomys ordii. Next base: position 70,855 of record NW_012284997.1, on the reverse strand, counting down.
TCAGAAATCCGGTGGTGGAATCCAGGCCTTCCCCTTTGTGCATTCTCAACCCACACTGGCTGGAAAGCAGAGCCTGACAAGTCTGACAGCCTGCACAGTGGAGAGTCTCCAGCTATGCCAAGGTGATCAGAAAGGGCTTCTTGGAGACAACATAGCAGAGCATGTTCATTTCCAGCCAGGGCTGCTGGTGAGAGACTTGGTATAGATATGCGAGACTGTCCCAAGACAGGGCTTGAGGGGTCACAGGAGAACAGCTATCCAGGGCTGGCATTGCGTCCTAGAGGTAGAGGGCTCGCCTAGCACACAGGAAAGCATGGGTTCAATTCCCAAGTCCTGCATACACAGAAAAAGCTGGAAGTGGCACTGTGGCTCAGGTGAAAGAGCACTCCTCTGGAGACAAAGAAAGTCAGGGACAATACCGGGGCCCTGAGGTCAGGCCCCAGGGCTGTCACCATAAAGCAGTTCTCTCAGGGACCTTGGTGACAGGTGGATGGCTATGCCCTGAAGCTCTTAGTGTATTCATCCATGCTTTGTGTCTTCTTTGACAGATGGGAGCTGGACACTCCTGCCCTGTGCACCCCTGTACCCAGTTTTCAGCAAGCCTCCCAAGGTCTTCCACCAGGACATAGAGCAGTTGGCCCCGGAAGTCCTCAGGTATCAGTTTGGTGGGGTATGGGGACATAGGGCAGGCCCCAGAACTCCTAGTGGGTCTGATCTGCCCTGAAAGACCAGGCAATCCAGAGGAGGCAGATGGGAGCTTAGAGGGGATTAGTGATGTGGAGTGGCCCTTTAATCCCCATGGCCACACCCAGATTCTAGCCTCCCTTTGCTGTCTCTGAGGGAGGTAGAGGGGTGTCTAGGTGGTATCTTCTAGAGGAGGACTAGGTGGAAATTCTGAAGGACTAGACACCTTAAGCCATGAGCCGCTGGCTCATACCTGTTATCCCTCATCTGTCATCCTGGCCACTCGGGAGTCTGAGATGCAGTGGATCTCATTTCCCAGCCCTGGCAGAAAAGTCCCTCCAGAGCCTCATCTCCAATCTCCAACTAGAAGTGGCACTGTGGCTCAAGTGGCAGAACACTGGCCTTGAGGAAAATTAGACATCAGGGACAGTACCCAAGCCCTGAATTCAAGGCTCTCAACCAAAAACAAAAACAAAAAACCAAACAAGAAAGAAAGATACCCCTTCCTTGCTTGCAAGAGATAGTGAAGTATTGGGGTGGTTGAGGTTGGGAGACCAGATGCTGGCCTCATTGTACAAACATTTCTAATACCTCCCCAGGTTTACCCCAGTGTGAAGCCATAGCAGGGTGGGTGGTGCCTTACCAAGAACTCCAGAGGTCGTGGCTTGTCGCAGGCAGGGAGTGGGTGAATCGGAGCTGGGGTGGGATGGTAGTGTCAATTATATGCTCTCCATCCATGGAAGAAGGTTTTGGATGCTGGTGACCAAGTCTGAAGTATAGGGTTACATTTGGTTTGTGTCTTGATGAGTTGGGTTTTCCCTTGGTATAAGAAGTTGACTGCACAGGAGGCTACAATATTTGATAAGAAATGTACTCCTTATCTTGCCCATGTAATTGTAACCCCTCTGTATAGTATTTTCACAATAAAAAAGAAAGAAAGAAAAGAGCTGAAGAAAAAAAGAAGTTGGGTGTAGCTGGGCATTGCCAGTGGCTCACAACTGTCATCCTAGTTACTCAGGAGGCTGAGATCTGAGGATAACGGTTCAAAGCCAGCTTGGGAAGGAACGTCTGTGAGACTTTTTCCTCTATGAACCACCAGAAAATAGGATGTGGTGCTGTGGCTTCAGTAGTAGAGCGCACACTTTCATCTGAAGAGCTGAGGGCCTTCTGGCAGGCCCAAAGTTCAAACCCCATAAACTACAACCAAACAAAAGGTAGCTGAATTTTCTGCATAACTATGTCTACAGTAGAAATGCCATGATGTGTTGTGAACTATTCCAGACATGTGAGAGGCTCTGAGTTTTGTCTACAGTTGGTCTGATGATGGTAGTGCCATCATCTCTGGGGTGGAATATTCAGGGTGGTCAGGGACTGCTGAGGCTTTGGGCTACCAGTGTGTGTGTCTGTCTGTTCATGTGTCTTTTGTCTGTGTGTGTCTGTGTCTGTGTGTTTGGATGTAGAAGACCTGGGCCTTGAACTCAAGGTCTAGGTGAAGTTCCTATGCTTCTGTGCTCAAAGCTAGTGCTCTAACACTTGAGCTGCATCTCCATTTCTGGCTATTTGGTGGTTCATTTGAGATAAGAGCCTCACAGACATTTCTGTGCTGGCTGGCTTTGACCTCAGCCTCCTGAGTAGCTAGGATGACAGGTGTGAGACAGTAGTGCCACATTTGTGTGTGTGTGAGTGCGTGTGTGTCCCTCATCTTTCTCTGTCACTTTCAGGGTGCCTTTCTGCCTCTTTCTGACCTTGGATGGTGCCCCTCCTCCACATCGACTTTGTCTTTAGCCTCCTATCAGGGTCTACAATGAGTGCTAAATTGCCAGAGACCTGAGTTCAAGCTTTTCTTTGCGGCCCAAGTCCAGCTGTCCAAATTTTTGGCCTTCTGCAGGGGATTCTGAGTCAGCTGGGCCAGCTGCAATAGAGTCTTGCCTGTCTCTGGGTGGGGAACTCAGACATGGGATGTCAAGCCCTTTTCCTCAGCTAGACCTCTGCATGTCCCTCTCTGCAAGCTGGCAGTGAGTGGGGGAAGAGGGTTGCCGGTGGCTCTGGCCAACTCCAGCTTGATAGCGGACTGAAGGCTGCCCAAGCAAGGAGGATTCCGGGCTGCATTGGAAGTGAGGCCAAGGTGGCTTGGAAATATCTATTGGTGTCTAGGAAATGTCCATGTACTTTATCGCAGGCAAGTCTACCTTCCAGCCCCATCTGGGCCTCTCCAATCCTTCTAGAGAATTCTGGATGCCCAGAATACAGAGGCACAGACTTTAGATTCCAGGGCCAGGGAATTGGGGGAGGAGAGACTGGTATGGCCAATACCTCAATGTTCTGGGGTATTAGCCTTGACCTGGGTATGCCACCCTTGTGTACGTTCACCCAGAGCAGGCCAGAAACAGGCCATTTGTGGTGCTGTGGAAGTGGCAGGAGTGGAAGTGAGATCTAGGATGACCAACATTTGGATTTATGGCCTGAGGGAAGGAGGGGACAAAGGGTGTCTTTAAAAAAACCTCCTACAGCTGGAACTCAGGGCCTAGGCACTGAGCTTCTTTTCTTCAAATCTAACATGCTACCACTTGAACCACAGCTCACATTTCATCTTTTTTAGTAGTTTAGTGGAGATAAGATTCTCACAATCTTTTCGGTCTGGGCTGGCTTCAAGCTGCCATATTAAGAGCTCAGCCTCTTAATTAGTTAGGATTGCTGGTATGAGTCAATTGACACCTGCTAAGGATGTTAGTGTGTGTGTGTGTGTGTTTACTAGGGCTTGAACACAGGGCCTAGGTGGTATCCTTTAGCTTGTTTGCACAAGGTTGGTGCTCTACTACTTTAACTACAGTAGCTCTGCTTCCCAGTTTTTTGGTGATTCATTGGAGATAAGAGTCTGCCCAGGCTAGCTTTGAATCTTGCTTGATCCTCATGTGTCAGCCTTGAGTAGCTAGGATTATAGACATGACCCACTGCCATCCAGCTTTAAGGATGTCTCTTCATACTGTCTTCTGTTCTAACAGCTGTCTACTTGCCCTGGCCTAGATCTCTGATCTCTATATCAGCTCCCAGCAGCCCTTGACTGTGTGGAGAACATAAAGCTCAAACCTGTCAAGCATCCTATTTCTATGTCTTCAGGGGAGGGTACGTTTCCTCTGAAGCCTGGAGGAGTAGAGGGAGGAGAAGGAAGGTTAGCTGTACATGGTGCTAAGCTGGGAGAGAGGTACACTGTCTTAGCCAAGAAGGAAAGTGTGGCCAGATGTTAATAGCTCATGCTCTCATATTCTTAGCTCCTGAGGAGGCTAAGATCTAAGGATTGGCATTCAGAGACAGCCCAGCTCACTTTTCTTGTTTTTTTTTTTTGTATCAGTAGGATCTTTTTTTTTTATTGTGAAAATACTGTACAGAGGGGTTACAATTCCATGGGCAAGATAATGAGTACATTTCTTATCACCAGCTCACTTTTCTAAAGTTTTTGAGACTTCTCTTCCAATAACCACCTGAAAGCTGGAAGAAAAGCTGTGGCTCAAGTGGTAGAGTTGCTAGCCTTGAATGAAAAAAGTGAGGGACAGAGCCCGGGTCCTGAGTTCAAGCCCTAGTACCAAGATGTGCTCATGAACACACAAACACACACACACACACAAACACACAGAGGAAGGTGGTAATGATGAGTTGAGCTAGAACTGGGGGCAATCTGGAGGCACAGTCATAGTGAACTCTCAGTACGTAAGTTATTTCTCCCCAACTCCTTCTTGGGCTGAGGGGTCTGGGCCATGGAAGTAATTTCCATGGCACATGCACATACATTCATGCATAGGGTACAGGACCAAGGGAAGAACACGATGGATGCTCGTTTATACTCGGTGCATGATTGGAGACCTTCATCTGCCGCTGAGCATTGGTGAGGAAGTCAGGGCTCTGAGCCCTGAGACTCCTTGGATAGCCACTGCTACATGCAGCAGCCAGCCAGCTGTGGATTCCTGAGCCTACAAGTCTTTCATGAGCCCAACACAACACCCACCCAAGCTGTGCCTGACAAATTTGCCCCCGTGAGTAGGCATTACCTGCTGTGCCATCTTGCAGCTCTTGCCCCTCCTGACCCAGAAACCTGGTCATAACTACCCTGGAGTTTCCCTTATAGGAATACATCCACACATACACAATACATGGACGTAGGTCCTGGGGTTGAACTATGAGCATAGGCGTTGTCACTGAGTTACTTGTGCTCAAGGGTATTGCATTAACCTTGAGCCACAGCATCACTTCTGGGTTTTCTGTGATCTCTTAGAAATAACAGTGTCATGGACTTTCCTACGTTGGCTAGATTCAAACTCAGATTCTCTACATCTCAGCCTCCTGAGGAGCTGGGATTACAGTCAGCAGCCACTGGCACCTGCCTTTCTTTTCTTCTTCATTTTTTAATCTGGATAATCTGACTACTTAACAGCATCATTCCAATGCTTTGAATTTATAAGTCAACTACCCAATGTTCTTTATAGGTGCTTTCTCTGAGAACGATTTTGTCTCCTCCTCCTCTCCTCTGGTCACAGGTTTGAAGCCAAATGTGAGAAATGAGTGTCACATGATTTTGGCAGCAAATGTCCACAGGACATGCCAGTTCAGTCACTTAGCATTGAGCTGCAGTGAATTTAGTCTCAGGACGAGAGGTCCAAAAGCTGGAGTGATCCTCATACTGTCTGAATTGCTCCTTAGGCTTATAAAATTATCTAATACTTATGAATGTTTTGTGTCTCCAACCTTAAAGTATCTAGAACACACTAGAAGCATCTTCATGTTTCCTTTTTTCTCTAGTACCTCTCGAGATTTAGACTAAGGGTTTGTGTGGAGCAGATCCTCAGCGAATCCCTGAGGAAAGCCACTTGAAGTTTCCTCAGTAGATCTCTGTTCAATGCCAGCCCTAGCAGGAAAGTCTGCGAGACTCTTATTTCCAATAAACCACCAGAAAACCAGAAGTGAATCAGTGGCCCAGAGAGTAAAGCTCCAGCTTTGAGAAAGAAAGCTGAGCAGAACATACAAGACAGACCAGGCAGGGAAGCCTGGCAGGCGCTTATGTCCAATTAACCCAAATGGCTGGAAGTGGAGCTGTGGCAGTGGTAGAGTCTCAGCCTCGAGCAAAACAGCTGAGGAACACATAGGGCCCTGAGTTTAAGCCCTGGGATGGCCACCAAAAAAATTCAAAAAGAGAAGGCCAAGTTTATGTATCAGTGTCCTACCTACTTATGTGTGTATATTACCTCTCTGAGTGCAATCAGATTGTATGCAATGATTCTCCTTTTATGTACAGATTTATTTTTCAGTTTGGCTTGTTGCACATGCTGCATCATTCTCTTCTTTTCTGGCCCATGGCTTTTGTCTTCCAGAGTTCCAGGCCTGTGTCCTCATATAATACACACTTAAGATCTCATCAGCCTTTATTTCATATTATTCTGAGGCCAATGCAGGAACAGTCAAAGATCAGGCAGGAGAAGAGAAGATCAGGTTTTTTTTTTAAATTTTATTTTATTTGTGAACATACTGTACAGAGGGGTTACAATTACATGGGCAGGATAATGCATACATTTCTTACCAAGCATTGCAACCTCCTCCTTTTTTCCCCTCACCTCCCTTCCCAGCCTCCCCCCTACCCCCAACCTATCCTTCCCTCTTCCCCCCCCACCGACATTGTAAAGCTCGTTTTTGACATGACAATTTGTACTTCTCATTGTTGCAATAGGTCCACCTGAATCCTTAAACGACTTGTTTTTCTCCATCTCCTCCACAAGTTATACTGACATCAAATATAGTGATAGTATGGGGTTATACTGTGGGGGAGGGACATACAAAGCAACAAAGAAATAATCTTATAAATGCGTTAGAAACACTTGCATGAAAGAAAAAAACATTAAAATACATATCTAAGGGTTAATTTTCCTAACATCACATTGTCTGACCTTTTCCGCTTGACTCATACATAAACTAGATATTGCAAATAAGGGAAACCATGGGAGCTATGTTTCTTTGGGCCTGGCTTACTTCACTTAATATAATTTTTTCCAAGTTTTTCCATTTCCTAACAATTGGGGCAATGTCATTCTTTCTGATGGAGGCATAGAATTCCATTGTGTATATATACCACATTTTCTTGATGCATTCATCTACTGAAGGGCATCTGGTTTGGTTCCATATCTTAGCTATAGTAAGTAATGCTCCAATAAACATAGTTGTGCTGGTAGTTTTAGTGTGGTCTTGTTTGTAAACATTTGGGTAAATGCCCAAAAGTGGGACTGCTGGGTCATAGGGGAGCTCTATGTGAAGTCTTTTGAGGAACCTCCATACTGCTTTCCAAAGTGGTTGAACAAGTTTACATTCGCACTAAAAATGAAGTAAGGTTCTCTCCTGTCCACATCCCCTCCAGCATCTGTTGTTGTTAGAGTTCTTGATTTTTGCCCTTCTAACTGGAGTGAGGTGGTATCTCAATGTTGTTTTGATTTGTATTTCTTTTATGGCTAGGGATGTTGAGCATTTCTTCATGTGTCTATTGGCCATCCTTTTTTCTTCTTCAGAGACGTTTCTCTTTAAGTCTTTAGCCCACTTATTTATTGGGCAGTTGTTTCTTTGAGGATTTGTTGTTGGGGGATTTAATTTTTTGAGTTCCAAGTATATTTTAGATATGAGACCCTTGTCCGTTGTATGGCTAGTGAAGATCTTCTCCCAATCCGTGGGCTTTCTATTGATCTTGCTAGCTATGTCCTTTGCCATGCAGAAGCTCTGCAACTTTATGCAATCCCATTTGTCCAACCTTTCTTTGATTTGTTGTGTTTCTGGGTCTCTATTAAGAAAATTTCGGCCTGAGCCAAGGAGACCTAGGGTTTCTCCTATTCCATCCTGTAATGTTTTCAGAGTGTCTGCTTTGACTTCAAGGTCTTTGATCCATTTGGAGTTGATTCTGGTGCAGGGTGATATATAAGGATCTAGCTTTAGTTTTCTACAAGTAGTTAATCAATTTTGCCAGTACCATTTACTGAAGAGGCTGTCTTTCTTCCATTCTATTGTTTTAGCTCCCGTATCAAAGATTAGATGGCTATAGGTCTGTAGGTTCATTTCTGGGTTTTCAATTCTATTCCATTGGTCCTGAGGTCTGTTCTTATGCCAATACCAAGCTGTTTTGATTACTATGGCTTTAGAGTAGAGTTTGAAATTTGGTATTGATATTCCTCCAGCAGTGTTCTTTCCAGTGAGGAGCGTTTTTGCTATTCGGGGTCTTTTATTGTTCCATATGAATTTTTGGATTGCCTCTTCTATTTCCTTGAAGAATGAGGTTGGAATTTTGATAGGTATTGTGTTGAATTTGTAGATAGCCTTGGGAAGTATTGCCATTTTCACGATGTTAATCTTTCCAATCCAGGAGCATGGGAGGTTTTGCCATTTTCTAAGTTCTGTGTTGATTTCCTCTTTCAAGATTTTAAAGTTTTCATCGTAGAGGTCCTTCACTTCTTTGGTTAAGTTAATTCCTAGGTATTTTATTTTTTGTGGGGCTATTACAAATGGAGTTGCTTTCCTAATTTCAGCCACACTTTTCTCATTGTTGGCATACAGAAAAGCCATTGATTTTGGGGGGTTAATTTTATAACCTGCTACTTTGCTAAAGTTTTGAATCAGCTTGAGTAATTTGGGAGTGGAGCCTATGGAATTCTTTAAATACAAGATCATGTCGTCTGCAAAGAGGGAGAGTTTTATTTCTTCTTTCCCTATTTGGATCCCCTTTATGTCTGCATCTTGTCTTATTGCTGTAGCTAGGCATTCTAATACTAGATTGAAGAGAAGTGGAGAGAGTGGACATCCTTGTCTTGTTCCTGAGTTAAGAGGAAATGGCTTTAGTTTTTCACCATTAAGTATAATGCTGGCTGTAGGTTTGTCATATACAGCCTTTATTGTATTGAGGAATGTTCCATGGATTCCTAATTTTTCCAAAACCTTCATCATAAAGGGGTGTTGGATCTTGTCGAATGCTTTTTCTGCATCTATTGAGATAACCATGTGGTTTTTATTCTTGCTCCTGTTGATGTGATGAATAATATTAATTGATTTGCGTATATTGAACCAGCTTTGCATCCCTGAAATGAATCCTGTTAGATCGTGGTGTATGATTTTTTGGATGAATTGTTGAAGTCGATTGGCCAAAATTTTGTTGAGAAGTTTTGCATCAATGTTCATCAAAGAAATGGGTCTATAGTTCTCTTTCTTTGATGAGTCCCTGCCTGGTTTTGGGATGAGGTTATGATGGCTTCATAGAATGTGTTCGGTAGTGAACTTTCTCTTTCAATTTCATTGAAGAGTTGGAGGAGTATTGGTTTGAGCTCTGCTTTGAAGGCCTTGTAGAATTTCGCTGTAAAACCATCTGGTCCTGGACTTTTCTTAGCTGGGAGGTCTCTTATTGCTGTTTCTATTTCAATGCTTGATATGGGCATGTTAAGATGGTTTAACTCATCTTGGTTTAGTTTTGGCATGTCAATATTTGCTAGGAAAAGGTCCATTTCTGTCAAGTTCTCAAACTTATTAGCATAAAGTTTTGAGAAATATTCCCTTATAATGTTCTGAATCTTGGTTGTTTCCGTGGTGATGTTTCCATTCTCATCTCTGCGTTTATTTATTTGGGTGTGTTCTCTTCTTTTTCTGATAAGATTTGCTAAGGGTCTGTCAATTTTGTTAAGTTTTTCGAAGAACCAACTCTTTGTTTTGTTGATTCTTTCTATAGATTTTTTTGGATTCTAATTCATTTAATTCTGATTTAATTTGAATTATTTCTTTCCGTCTACTGGGTTGGGTTTATCTTGCTGCTCTTTTTCAAGGAGGTTTAGATGTGTCATTAAATTGTTGGTTTCAGATCTCTCCAATTTGTTGATGTAGGAGCTCAGAGCTATAAACTTGCCTCTGAATACTGCCTTTGCTGTGTCCCAGAGGAGCTGGTAATTTGTGTGTTCATTTTTGTTGAATAGCATGAACATTTCAATTTCCTTTCTAATCTCTTCCATGACCCACTCATGATTCAGCAGTGTGTTGTTCAGCCTCCATGTGATACCGGGCTTTCTTTGGTGGCTTTTGGTGTTGAGTTCTAATTTTATTCCCTTGTGGTCAGAGAGAATGCAAGGTGTAACCTCAATGTTTCTGAATTTGGACAAGTTTGCTTTGTGGCCAAAAAGGTGGTCTATTTTAGAAAATGTACCATATGCTGCTGAGAAAAACGTGTATTCTGATGTTGCTGGGTGAAATGTTCGGTAGATGTCTGTTAAGTCTAGTTTATCTATGTAGCTGTTTAGATTCTGCGGTTTCTCTGTTGAGTTTTTGCCGAGTTGATCTATCTAGTGGGGAGAGTGGTGTGTTAAAATCCCCAACAATTAATGTCTTTGGATCTATATGGGATTTGAGGGAAAGTAGTGTTTCTTGGATAACTTTGGGTGCTCCATTGTTTGGTGAATAGATATTTAGAATTGTAATATCCTCCTGAAGGAGAGATCCCTTAATTAGTATGTAGCGACCTTCTTTATCTCTTCTCACAAATTTTAATGTGAAGTTTATTTTATCTGATATTAAGATTGCAACTCCCGCCTGTTTATGAGGGCCGTTTGCTTGGTAGATTTTGTTCCAGCCTTTAACATTGAAAATGTATTTGTTTTTACGGGCAAGATGTGATTCCTGCAGGCAGCAGATAGAAGGGTCTTGTTTTTTAATCCAACTAGACAGTCTATGTCGCTTAATTGGAGAGTTAAGTCCGTTAATGTTAAGAGATAGGACTGAGAGGTATTTGGGAGTTCCTGCCATGTTATCCACCTTCTTGGGGACTGCGAAAACTGGGTTCTTCCTATGGTTCTTGGCTTCTCAGTTTGGGTGCACTTTCTTGGCCTTTATTGTGGTCTTGTTGGTTTTCTATGTGTAGGACATCTTTAAGAATCTTTTGTAGGGCTTGTTTGGTGGAGATGTATTGTTTCAATTTTTCTTTGCTATGGAAGCTTTTTATTTGGCCTTCAGTAATGAACGAGAGTTTAGCTGGATACAATATTCTTGGTTGATAGTTGTTTGTTTTTAGGGCATGGCATACATCATTCCAAGCTCTTCTTGCTTTGATTGTCTCTGCTGAGAAATCTGAGGTGATTCTAATTGGTTTCCCTTTATAGGTGATTAACCTTTTCTCCTTGACAGCTTTAAGGATCTTTTCCTTGGTCTGAGTTGATCCTGTGTGGATTATAATGTGACAGTGGGATGTCCTATTCTGGTTTGGTCTATTTGGGGTTCTAAAAGCTTCTTGTATCTGAATAGGCCTATCTTTTTGTATGTTTGGGAAGTTCACTGCTAGGATCCTGTTAAACAAATTTCCTAGACCATTAACTTCTGTTTCTAGGTACTCCTCTACACCCATTATCCTTAGATTAGGCCTTCTGATGGTGTCTTCCAAGTGTTGGATAAATCTATCATATTTCTTGGACTTGTCTTGGATGGTTGTATGTTCTTTCTCTAAAATATCTAGGCTGTCTTCAATCCCTGAGATTCGATCTTCTGCATGGTCTAACCTGCTGTCAAGACTCTCTACTTTGTTTTTTATCTATTTTCCTTCTAATTGGTCAGCTTTGATGGCTTCAAATTCTTTATTGAAGCTCTGTTTTAGGTCTTGTATGAATTTCTTTACTTCCTTAATTGGTGTTCAGTGTTTATTCTTAAATCAGGGTTTTTGAAATAACCTGTATTCAGAAAATTAAACTTGAGGAATGTAAATTGGTAGCATACTTATGTAGAAACTACCATTAAGAAAAAGATGAGAGGGCTGGGAAGGGGGATTAGTGCTTAGCATGCAAGAAGCGCTTGATTCCATTCCTCTGTAGCACATGCACAGAAAAAGCCAGAATTGGCGCTGTGGCTCCAGTAGTAGAGTGCTAGAGACAGTGCCCAGGCCTTTAGTTCAACTCAAGTACAAGTAACTTCTCATCACCAAGGGAAACCCAGGAAGCTCTTGAACATCTGCCTTTTCAGAAATGGAAGTCAGAGTGTCATAGACTTTCCTGACCTGGCTGGCTTCACCCTGTGATCATCAGATCTCAGCCTCCTGAGGTAGGTTGATGGGCCTTGGCTGTTGGGGCTTGCTAGGTCAGAACTGTAATAACATTGACAATACAAGTCAACTACTTATCACAAAGGACTTGGGGAGCATATTAAGCCTTTCAACAATGGACCTTTCAGAACTCTGTAGGACACAAGGTTATAATGCTAGAATCTCAGAGGGCATATGGATCTGCTACACTTGAATCTTGAGCTCTGACTCCAATTCTGGTGTATATCAACATTCATTTTCCAGAGAATGTTCTCCTAATTAGCAAATAGGAAAAGTACTTTGATTAACCCTCACTTTTTTCCCATTGTGTGTCTCCAACTCAAGCCTGGGCACTGTCCCTGAGCCATTCATCTCAAGGCAAAACTCTACCACTTGAGTAACAGTGCCAAATGGGGCCTTTTGGTGGTTCATTGGTGATTAGAGTCTAACAGGCTTTACTTGCCAGGCCATCTTTGGACTGTGGTCTTCGGATCTCAACCTCCTGAGAAGATAGGGTTCCAGGTGTGAGCCACTGGCATCTGGCCTATTGTTTTTGCCAGTGCTGGGGCTTGAACTTAGGGCCTGGGTACTGTCTCCATGCTTCTTTTTCTCAAGGCTAGTGCTCTACCACTTGAGCAGTCCACAGCTTCTGGCTTTTTCTGAGTATGTGGCACTGAGGATTCAAACCCTGGCATTCATGCATGCTGAGCAAGCTGTCTACCACTAAGCCACATTCCCAGTCCCAACCTTACAATATTATCCCTCAACTTGCCTATCCTCAAGGAAAGGCTTCTCAGTATAAATCATCTAAAGAAATTCCTATAGGAAGTTGTTAAAGATAAACAAGTCAAATCTCATATTTGGGAAAGACTCTAAACATGTGAAGACTGTGACAAATGCCTCCATTTAATTATGCATCATGTTTCGACACTTAATAAAGTATTAATGAAAAATGAGACAATGTCCTAAATTATTGTGTATAAATCAATAATAGATGTGCAAAATGTAATAAATATTATGTGAATAATAATATTAATACAATAAACAATAAGTAAATGAATAAAATATAGAAATACAGAAATACAAAATCAATAATAAAGAATCATAGTTTGTATTAAACATACACATGAAATATTTAACATATATTACACATGTACATAAATATTATTTTCCATTATAGGGACTTAATTCAGGCCCTGGGAACTCTACCCTGAATTTCTTTTCCTCAAGGATAGTGAGCTTCCCCTTCACCTACGATGCAAAAGAGTTACCCAGATGGTGAGATCAAATCCCAGCAGTGGCAGAAATACTAACCCCAGTTCCAGGACAGTGACTTAATTATTTTTAATGGAAGCAGTTATTTTTATTCAGTTACATACTGAACATTTTAAAAACAGCAGTGTATAAATTTGTATATCTATTCAGACATCCTTCCCTTACCTGCAAAGTGGTTCTGCGAGCTCTAAATTGTTTCCTTTTTTGTACATTTTTTGTTGTAACAATGTTGTATAGAGGGGTTACAGTTACATGAACAAAGTAATGAGTACATTTACTTTTGAGCATTGTTTCCTCCTCCTTTGTTTTCCCCTTGCCATCCTTTCCCTCCCACCTCCACAGCTATTCCCCCAACCCCCAGCTGAGGTCAGTGACTTAATTTTTTGTTTTTGGCTTGGCACAGGATTTGAACTCAAGTAGTAGAAACTCTGCACCTTCCCTCACATTGCTACAGGTTTACCAAGACCCTGAGTTCAAATCCCAGGCTACAAAAGAAAACTGGCAGAAATTCCAAACTAGGGGATTTTTTTTTTGACAACCATGGAGCTTGAACTCAGGTCATGGTAATTATACCATAGCTCTGATTGCCTTAGACTGGGCTGCAGCCTCTCACCCATAGTCGATCCTGGTATGCTAGGCCCAGAGGGCTTGCATGAAGAAAAAAAAGTGGGACAGTACAGAAAGTGGCGAGCTGCAGAGGACTGGGGATTTTATGTTATTTTTTTCTTTGCAGGGTGACCATCCTGAGTCGGAGTGACATGGCTGCAAAGTGGAGCTGAACTTCTATTCCTAAAGGCTGGTGGGCCATCAGGGAAGCCATAGGCCAACCTGTCAACATAGGCCCTGGGTTAAAAATCAAAGTCCTGACACCTACCAATGGCAGGACAGCAGAAGACACTCGTTCCTATGCATAGGAATTCTGATTGAAAGAGTAGTTCGTGCATCAGTCAAGTCTAAAAGTGGATGTAATAATCCTAGGATGCTGATTGATTTTAATTGATAGTTTATTAAGCATGAAAAGAATAATATTACTTCAAAGGTGTATAATAAATACCTAAGAGTTGGTAGGAATGTAGTAGGCATCATTCAGTCAGATAGATGGCTCTGGCACTCTTTACCAATATGTATTAATTGTATACCACCATCTGCCAATCCATGTATCACTGTTTTGGCCAAACCTGGGGCTCCATCTCAGTGCCTGGGAACCACCTCACAGCTTCATTGCCTAGACACTGCTGTGTTCACTCTTACCCATTCATGAATTGGGCCTGCTGGGCCCCAAGTTCGGATCCCAGCACTGCCAAAAATTTAATCTTGGAGTAAGAAGTCGAGTGTGACACATGTTTTCCTTTTCTGAGAGAGTCCTGGATGTCAGGCATGATAGTGAACACATCCACAAATCTAGATGCTATGTGATAGGAAGTAAACAATGGAATAAAAGGTATAGGTGTCATCAGAGTCAATAAAATAAATGGTAAATAAATGAAAAAAACAAGAAATGAAATGAATAACCATACCAAACATGATATTGTCTGACTATATGGAAGTATAAATCCTCTTTAAAATGTAAATAAAATGCATATAAGGAGTATGTTTTGCAGGACTGAGGCTTGAATTCAGGCCTAGGAAAGAGGCCTGACTTTCTTGCCTTCAAGTATGGTGTGATTCCCCTAGCCCGACAGTGCTGCCTATTTACCCAGACTTTGTGTTCAAATCCCAGGCCTGGCAGAAAAAATGGCACGAATTGCAAAACAGGGAGATAAATAATTGTCTTTTTAATTTTTTAAATTGTTTTAATTTTTAATTGTTTTACTTTTTTAATTTAATTTTTTGTTTGTTTTTGGCCATGAACATGGCTTGAACTCACATCGTGACAGCTCTGTCTTAGCTTCCATCACACTAGCCTGGGTTGCAGCCTCCAGAATCAAAGCCAATCCTGGAATCCTAAGACCCGATGTCTGACAGGAAAATAAAATGAAAATGACACTAAAACAAGCCACGAGCCGCCCATGGAAGGCGGTTTCTTGGCTTTGGTTCCTTGCATGGTGACCATCCTAGGTCTGAATGACATGAATGCCATGCACAAGTGACCTTTCATTGCTCAAGGCTGGCTGACTGTCAGGAAAGCCATAGGCCAACCCTGCAACACAGTCCCTGAGTTCAAATCCTGGTCCTGACACCTACCAATGGCAGGAGATCCCAAGGGACTCCTGCCTGCACATGGAAATTCCGATGGAATGGTATCCAACACATGATTGAATAGTTTGTGCAGTTGTCTGGACTCAAATTAGATGAAATAATCCTAGGACACTGATTGAACTTACTTAATGGTTAATTAGGCATGAAAAGAATAATGTTCCTTCAATGGAGGTATAATAACTAGCTAAGACTTGGTAGGAATGTAGCAGATGTCATTAAATACTAGATACACGGCTCTGGCATTCTGTACTAATATGTATTTTTGGTGTACTACCACCGGCCTATCCATGTATGGCTAGTTTGGCCACCCCTGGGGCTGGATCTCAGACATTGCCAAAAATTTCCTCCTGGAGTAAGAAGCCAAGTGTGACACCTGTTTTCCTTTTCTGTGAGAGTGTGGGGTGTCAGGCATGATGGAGAACAAGTCTACAAATCTAAATGCTATGTGATAGGGTGTAAACAATGTAATACATGGTTAGGTGTCATCACAGTCAATAAAATAAACGATAAATAAATGAATAAAACAAAAAGTACAATGAATAACCACACCAAACATAATATAGACTAACACCTGTCTGGAAGTTCAATCCTATCTTTAAAATACATGTAAGGACTAGGTTTTCCCGGGTTGGGGCCTGAATTCAGGCCTAGGGAAGAGGCCTGACTTTCTGATCTTCAAGCATAGAGACCTTCCCCTCCCCCTAGATGCAAGAGTTACTCAGACCAGGAGTTCAAATCCCAGGCCCTGCAGACAAAAAATAGCACACATTCCAAGCCAGGGAGCTTCATTAGCATTTTTCATATTTTTTAAAGTTCACTTGGCCTTTATTTGCCACATTTTGATTTTATAACATGAGAGTTTTTCAAAATGGGGTTTAAACATTTACATTTCAGCATAGCACATTGGTGTTTCCATTTTGACCATCTGCCAGGAAGAGTGAGAATGAAAATGAGTACATCATTCCTCCCTAGAGGGACAGTTGATGTTATTTCTATTTAGTTATTTCTATAACTATAAACTCTCTGCAATTGCATCATGTGAGTTTTCCTCAGTGCCTACCACAAAATACACTAGGGGAGTACTCATACCACAAAAGGTTGGGTTTCTGAATAAAAACTCACTTCTGTGAGGACAGTAGGTACTTGTAAACATTTTGGGAATAAAGTGAATTGTAAAATGAAAAACAAAAACATTCGGACTGGGATGTAGCTCAGTAGTGGAGTACTTGCCTAAACAGCATAAGACCCTGGAAGAAAAGGAAGGCAAGTTTCCTAAAGCTCAGAAGGTTAGAATTTTATGATTGGTATGAACTAACTTCTTTCTTTCTTTCTTTCTTTTTTGTTGGTGGTGGGGCTTGAACTCTGGACTTGGCTGCCTACCTTCGCCTCTTCAACTCATGGCAAGTGCTCTTCCCCTTGAGCCACAGTGCCATTTCTGGTTTATTGGAGATAAGCCACAGTGCCATTTCCAGTTTATTGGAGATAAGAGTCTCACGGACTTTCCTGCCCAGGCTGGCTTTGAACCCCCATCCTCAGATCTCAGCCTCCTGAGTGGCTAGGATTATAGGCATGAGCCACCGATGCCCAGAGCATGAACAAACTTAAAGATTGATTCTGAGGAAAGAAACTTAAAATACACTTTTTTTTTTGGTTGTGGGGCTTGAGCTCTGGCCTTGCGTGCTGTCCCTGCACTCTTCAGCTCAAGGCAAGTGCACTACCGCTTGAGCCACAGCACCACTTCTGTTTTTCTAGTGCTTTATTGGAGATAAGAGTCTCATGGGCTTTATAGCCTGGGTTGGATTTGAACCACAATCCTCAGCCTCTTGAGTAGCTAGGATTACAAGTGTGAGCCACTGGCGCCCGGCTATTTCTAATATTTTTAAATTTTATTGATTGATTGTTTTATTGCCAATCAGAGGGCTTGAACCTCAGCTTCCATCACCCTAGGCTGGGATGGTGCAGCCTCTGGACCCACAGCCGATCATGGGATGGTAGGCCTCGGGGGCTGACAGGAAAACAAAATGAAAACAGCACCGGAAAATCAACAATCTGTGGATGGTTGGCGGTTTCTTGGTTTTCCTTTCTTGCCTGGTGAGCATCCCGAGTCCAAATGACACGGCTGCAACCTGTAGGTTACCTGGCACTGCTGAAGGCAGGACCTAGGTGTCCAGAACCTGGACACCTAGGTCCTGAGTTTGAATCCCAGTCACGCCACTTACAATCAGTTCATCAATCAGTCTAGAAGAAAATTAGACCCAATAATCACAGGACACAGACTGATTTTAATTCATAGTTTATTATGCACTAAAAGAATACTATTGTTTAAATGGTATCCTCACTAAAGACCTGAGAATCTTAAGGAGCATAGTATGTGTCATTGAACACTAAATAGACATTTCTGGCAGTATGTAAACATCTACATTTATATTTATTTGTATACCATCATCTGCATAGAACATCTTTGCTATTTTGGCCAAACCTGGAACTCGATCCCAGATCTTGGGATCCACTTGGCACCTGCATGGGCTAGATGCTGCCTTGCTGACACTCACCCCTTCATGAATTGGGCCTCCTAGTCCCTCAGTCAAGGTCCCATCATTACCAATAGTTTCTTCCTGATGTAAGATTCCATGTGTGACACCTGTTTTCCTTTTCTGTGCAAGTGCTAGGTTTCACGTATGATGTACATATTATGTATGCAAAGCTACATGCTATGGAATAGATTGGGACAAATGTAATAAATGTTACAGGTGTACTCACAGTCTATAAAATAAATGCTAAATCAATCAATCAATAATAATAAAATATGATGAGTCACTCCAACATACACGATTTAAAATGAATATAGAGATATAACTCAAATATTTAAAATGTCTATAAATGCTATGTTTTTCAGTACTGGGGCTTGAATTCAGGCCTAGGGAAGAGTTGAGGAGTGCATACATGATTCACATAGGAAATGATAGGCAAGATCTTAGTTAAGACTGCATGAAGTGTGACAATAATTACATTCAGGAAATCGAAGCATTGGGAAAGATCCAAGAATCAGTAGTCACATGGAAGATAGGATTCCAACATAGCTCACCACATCTCCTACTCTATACATAAAGGCCTTTATTAGCATATTAATTTCAGCTTATGAATGGATGAATATGGTGCTCCACCCCCACCCTGGGGCTAGATGTCAGGTCCTGGGTATGGCCTAGCTCCTTAGTGGCTCATAAGCTGGTGTGCTCCTGTGGACCCATTTGGCAGTTGGTTCTGCTAGGCCCTGAGTTCAAGTTCCAGCACTTCGAAAAGGCTCATCCTGATGTGAGATGCCAAGCCTTGCAGATGTTTTCCTATCCTGTGCAAGTCCTGGGTCACAGCTAGGATCTAGAAAGCATAGGCAACTCTATACCCATGGGAATAGGTTGTCATCCATGTGAGCACATTTATATATGTCATCCTATATTCAATAAAATACACAATACATAGATGAATAAGACACAATAAAAAGATTAACTACACTGAAAACAAGGTGCATACCACACCTATATGTAAATAGAGATCCTATGTTTAAAAGAGGTGGGCTTGTCTAATGCTTGAGCTTCAAATCAGGTCCAGTACTAGGCCTGACCTTTTAGTCTTCAAAGATGGTCAGCTTAACCTTCCCCCACAGTGCAACAGAGTTACCCAAACCTGAGTTCAAATCCCAGCTCTCGCAGTAAAATGGCACAAATTCTGAGCTAGGGTTCTTCATTCATAGTTTTTTAATTTTTTATTTTTTACTAGACCTGGGGCTTGTACTCAATTCGTGGCAACTCTGCCTCAGCTCTGATCATCCTAGGCTGCAGCCTCTGGACCCACAGCCCGTCCTCAGACCCTAGGACCCTGGGGCTTGCTGGAAAAAAAAAGAAGCCGCGAGGGGAAATAAAGCTGGGGGAGTTCCACCTGGCGCTTTTATGTTTATTTTCCTTTGCATGGTGACCATTCTGGGTCAGAACATGGCTGCCCGCAGAGTGAAGTTGACCTGGCATGGCTGAAGGCCTGCTGGTTTTCGGGGGAGCCACTGGCTAACCAGATAATGGAGGCCCTGAGGACGAATCCCAGTCAGCCCTGTTATGATGAGGGAGTTTCCAGACTTAGGAAGAGTTGTGGAAGGCAATCAATCTCATCCTTGAATGAGTAGTTCCTGCTTGATGTGAGTAGGAAATGATAGACAAGACTCATGGGGTATTGATTATTTTTAATGAAGAGTTGATGAAACATGACTATAATCATCACAGTCATGAAATGGAGGCATTGGGGAAGATCCAAGAATCATTAGTAACAAGGTAGATTGGATTCCATCACTCGTCGCCATCCTACTCTATACAAATATGAACTTACTACCTTCAGATTGTGAATAGATGACTATTGTGATCCCCGTTCTCTCCCCTCACCCCCCGCGGGGCTCAATCTCAGGTCCTGGGAATGGCCTAGCTCCTTAGTGTCTCACAGGCTGGTTTGCTTACCTGGACCCATTTGCCTATTGGGCCTGCTAGTCCCCGAGGGCAGATCCCAGAACTGCCAAAGGATGAATCCTGAGGTGAGAAGCCAATTGTTGCACCGGTTTTTCTGTCCTGTGAAAGCCCTGGGTCTCAGCTAGGATGCAGTATGCTATATAGGCAACTCTATATTCATGGGAATCAGTTGCCATCCATGTCAGCACAGTTATAGCTGTCATCATATGTGATAAAATACAAAATGCATCCATGACTAAGACACACAATAAAAAGAATAACTACACTGAATGCATGATGCATTCCATATCTCTATGTAAAGAGAAATCCTATGTGTAAAGTAGGTGACCATATGATTTTTGCCAGTGCTGGGGCTTCATTTCAGGCCCTGGGACTAGGCCTGACCTTGTAGTCTTCAAGCATGATGAGCTTCACCTTCCCCCACAGTGCAACAAGTGTACCCAGACCTGAGTTGGAATCTCAGAGGTGGCAGAAAAATGGTGAGAATTCTGAGACAGGGTGTGTTATTATTATTATTATTGCCAATCATGGGATTTGAACTCAGTTCATGGCAACTCTACCTCAGCTTTGATCACATTAGGCTGGCGGGCTCCCATGGGCCTGTAGCCAATCCTGAAATCCTAGGCTCTGAGGTTTGCTCGAACTAATGACAGAAAAATGACAGAAAAAATGTCGCAGGATGGATTTTTTATACTTTCTTCTTTTGCACGGTGACCATGTGGGTCTGAATTACACGGCTGCAAAGGGTACTTCACCTTGCATTGGAGAAGGCTAACGGGCTATCAGGGAAGAAATAGGCCCATGCGGCAACATAGACCCTGAGTTTGAATTCTGGTCCTGACACCTACCAGTGAGGGGAGATCCCAAGATACTTGTTCTTATGCATGGGAATAACAATGAAATGTTAGCAAACTCATGATTGAATGAGAAGTTTCTGCGTGTATTGGTCTAGTTCAAAATTAGATGGAATGATCCTAGGAGGATGATTCATCTTAATGAATGGTTTATTAAGTATGAAAAGAATACTATTCCTTCAATGGTCGCATAATAAATACCTAAGAGGTAGTAGGAATGTAGTTGATGTCATTGTATCCTAGGTAGATGTTTCTGACACGCTGTACAAATATATATTTATTGGTGTTCTACCACCTGTCTACCTATGTATGGCTATTTTGTCCATCCATGTGGCTCAATCTCGAGGTCTGGAAATTCCCTGGCAGCTTCATAGGCTAGAGATTGCCATGTTGACACACCCATTCAGGATCTGAATTGGGTCTGCCAGGCTCTGAGTTCAGATCCCAGCACTGCCAACAATTGGATCATGGAGTAAGAAGCTGAGTGTGATACCTGTTTTCCTTTTCCCTGAGAGTCCTGAGTGTAAGACAGGATGGAGAACATATCTACAAATCTAGATACTATGTGATGGGTTGTCATCAATATCATAAATGGAATGTATCATCACAGTCAAAAATATTCTCATATCAAAAATATATTTGGAACTCAAAAAATTAAATCTCCCTACAACAAATCCTGAAAGAAACAACTGCCCAATAAATAAGTGGGCTAAAGACTTAAAGAGAAATTTCTCTGAAGAGGAAAGAAGCATGGACAATAGACATATGAAGAAATGCTCAACATCCCTAGCCATAAGAAATGCAAATCAAAACAACATTGAGATATCACCTCACCCCAGTTAGAATGGCTACAATCAAGAACGCTAATAACAACAGATGCTGGAGGGGATGTGGACAGAAGGGAAACTTACTGCATTGTTGCTGGGAGTATAAACTTGTTCAACCACTTTGGAAAGTAGTATGGAGGTTCCTCAAAAGACTGCACATAGAACTACCCTATGACACAGCAATCCCACTTTTGGGCATTTACCCAAATGTTTACAAACAAGACCACACTAAAGCTACCAGCACGGCTATGTTTATTGGAGCACTATTTACTATAGCTAAGATATGAACCAACCCAGATGCCCCTCAGTAGATGAATGCATCAAGAAAATGTGGTATAGATACACAATGGAATTCTATGCCTCCATCAGAAAGAATGACATTGCCCCATTTATTAGGAAATGGAAAGACTTGGAAAAAATTATATTAAGTGAAGTAAGCCAGTTCCAAAGATACAAAGGTCCCATGGTTTCCCTTATTTGCAATATCTAGTATATGTCTGAGTCAAGCAGAAAAGGTCAGATAAGGAGATATTAGGGAAATGAATGGTAAGATATGTTCTCAATTTTTTTCTTTCTTGTGATTGTTTCTAACACATTTATAAGATTTTTTCTTTGTTGCTTTGTATGTCCCCCACAGTATAACCCCTGCTTTGACAGCATTGATGTAGGTATAATTTGTGGAGGGGAAGGGGAAAAACAAATAGTTTAAATAGGGATACAGGTGGACCCATTGCAACAATGAGATGTACAAGTCGTTATTTCAAAAACGAACTTTACAACTTTGGTGGGGGGGGGCTGATCAGGGAGGATTGTGGGTGGGGGCTGGGAAGAGAATGGGAAGGGATGGGATGGGGAAAAAAAGGAGAAGGCTACAATGTTGGTAAGAAATGTACTCATTATCTTGACCATGTAATTGTAACCCCTCTGTACAGTATTTTCAAAAAAAATGGAAAATAAATGAATAAAACAAAAATACAATAACTAACCACAACAAACAGGATATGGACTGACCATCTATACGTAAGTACAAATCATACCTTTACAATGTATATAAACAGAATGTTTCCTGGGTTGGAACTTTAATTCATGCCTAAGGACCAGGCCTTACTTTCTTGTCTTCAAGCATGGTGAGCTTCCCCTTCATCCACAGTGCTTCAGAGTTACCCAGGCCTTGAGTTCAAATTCAAAGGTAGGAGAAACAGCATGAATTGCAAGCCAGGGAGCTATTTTTTTTTTTTTTGCTTTTATTGCCGAAAACGGTCTTGAACTCAGGTCATGGCAACCATGCCTCAGCTTTCATCACCATTGGCTGGGGTGCAGCCGCTGGAAACACAGCTTATCCTGGGCTCCTAGAACTTCAGGCCTTGTAACGGGAGGTGGAGGGGAGGGAGATGTACAGAAAAAAAGTGGTGGGATGGCATTTATACATTTTCTTATTTTGCACCATGGCCATCTGGGTCTGAGTGATCCTGCTCCAAATGATACTTCACCTTGCATTGCTGAAGGCTTGCAGGCTAATGGGGAAGCGATAATCCCGAACAATGATTAGCCAGGCACCAGTGGCTTTCACCAGTCCTCCTTGATACCTACAAGGCAGTGAAAGGAATATCAAAGTCACCCTAGGCAGGGAATTCCTTGAGACCACTGTCCAACCTCAATGCCAACAAAGTCAGAAGTAGAGCTGTGTGGCTCCAGTGGTAGAGGGCTAATCTTGAGCAAGAACAGCTCATAGACTGTGCCCAGATCCTGAGTTCAAGTTCCAGGACTGGCAACAAACAGACATACACAACAATCTGTGCAGCCATCTGGCTAAAGCAGGTCTCCCTATTGTCCCCAACTGGATTTGACAGAGTTTCCTGGTAAAGGGGCTGATGTCATCTTGACTCTGTCCATTCTGTCTGCATCCCAGGATTCCAGGCACACCCTCATTCTTTCATGGTTCTTTTTGATCAATGGGATACAGGAATAGTGGCCATGCCCACATTCCATGCTTCTCAGTTACACCTGGATTCCCTTTGATGGTTGACACCACTACTAGCAATTGAGGAAGGCTGAGTGGTGAGCAAGAGACTCCAGGTGACTTGAGGTAGAGTAGGAAATGACATCCTAGTCGGTGAGTGGGAGAATAGAGGATTTCCTAGAGCCTGGGAACGTGGGCAGCCCAACTTTCCCGTACTGGCGCTCAGATGTCTGAAAAAATAATACTCAGTGAGAGAACTGTGGGCAAGAAACTGCTACAAGAACACCAGCAGTATCCTCCCGACAGGTCTGAAACATTCAAGAAAACAAAGAACACGAAAAAGAGAGGGATCCCCAAGACAAACATCACTGGGGAGTCGGATTGAATGGAGAGTCTGGCCAAAGGTGATGACGACAATGGGCCTTCCCTGACTTTGGACACAGTCACAGCCACCAGTGTCCAGAGTGTCAAGGGTCCCAATACCACCAAGGATCCACAGAGGTGCTACCGGTATGTGGTGCCCACCCTGACTACAGAAAAGAAGAAACCAGGCACTCTGTGCCAAGTTCCAACTACTGAAGCAGGGAAAGACAGAGGCACAGGATCAATGGAAGTAAGAGAGGGAGAAGATAGCCCAGATACATGCAGCACCAAAAATGGAGGTTGAGATCCATGAGGCACCCATACAGTGGTTGGTTTCAGGAGAAAGCTATTTACAATGTGCACTGGCCCAAGTGCAGCAGGCCACTGATGACAGAGAAAGGGAGCACAAAGCTCTCATCAGCTGCCTGCAAGCTACCTAGTGGCATGTTGCAGAGCTGGAGATAGTGGCTTCTGTGGTCACTGTTGCAAAGGAGGAGACCAAAATGTTCTTTGGACAGCTGAATGATGTGACCCTTCAGCTCTAGAAAAAGACCAGAAGCTTCGATGACCTGGAACAAGTGAACACAGAGTTTCAGGAGAAGCTGGAAGTGCTGTGGATACAAAAGAGCAACATGAAGAAGAGAATATGCAAGTTCCAACAAGTGCTGGAGGGGAGTGAGGTACTGAAGAGACTACTGGACAACCTGAGCTGGCTGGTGACCACAGCGAATCTGGAGAGAGACATGTTCATGGAGGACCTGAGCATTGAGAGGTCTGCATGGAAGGAACAGGCATGGCGGCTGACCCAATGGGTGAACCAACTGACAGAGGAGAAGGAATGAGGGGCAAAGCATGTGTTGGAACTAGGGAATGAGCTGTGGGAACTGAGAAGGAAGCTGATAAAGCCACGGCCCCGTGTGGGACCATTTCAGGCCTATTGGCATCTGTAAGCCAGGCCTACAGCAAGGAGATGGCGTTGAAAAACCTGGAGGAACAACTTCACATCCAGGTCCAGGAAAACCAGTCTCCGTCTTCAGAACATGGAGCAGCAGGAGCAACTGCAGAGACTGGAGGAGAAAGCCTATGATCAGCAGGAGATCCCTGAGACCCCACGATGAGCATGTGTGTGGGATGGACAACCGGAGGAAAAGCTGGCCCTGCTGTGGGAAGCTCTCCACAGGGTGAGCAGTGAGAAGGAGGAGCTCGCCAGCATCCTGGACTCAGAGCAGCAGATGAAGAAACATCTGTGGGAACAGTTGGACTGCTCAGAGGAGAAGATAGAGAAATGGATAGTGGTGGATGAGAGAGCCAAGCAGCTCAGGAGAAACGGAGCAGTCACTGGGCCAATGCTGGAGTTCAGAGCCTCTTGTGAATGGCACATCACCTCCAATGAGTGGCTTTGCTCTGAGAAGGAGGCCCTGCAGCATCACTTAGAGAGGCAGACCCAGCTGCAGGAGCAGCTGAAGCAAGTGAAGGGCTCAACAAACTGGAGGGACCAGGGGGTGTCCCTGAAGTGGCAGGACACTCTCAAGTGCCTGGAAGCCACCAGATCACAGGAGGAGTGTCTGCAGGCCCAGCTGAGCTTCCTGGCTATTCCTGTGGAAGGGGAAGGCATGAGCCCTGGAGAAGCAAATGGTAAGGAGGTGATTCTCTACCCCCCATCCCCATCCCGATTTGATCATCAGAGAGGATGGAGATGTTCCCCAGACCAAGAGTGACATGACTCTGAGAGTACTCTTGGAGGATGAGATCCACGGGGGAAACTCCTGACACAAGTATGGCGGGCCAGCTGCAGTTGCCCCCTGGCCGACCCAGCAGCTCAGTGCCAGACTGAGCTGGAGCCACAAGACCTCAGCCCCATGAGCTGCCACCACAGCATGCATGGCGATGGGAAATGGGACACATGGGCATCTGAAAAGAAAATCTGCTTCGTCCATGACTTGCCAGATGAGGTGGACTTCCAGAGTCCAGCAGGTGAGCTCCCCCATTGATGTAGTCAGCTGTCAGCACACATCTGAACTATCGAGGAGTCCCTCATGGTGTGTAAAGACCAGATGTTGGTCCTGAATGAGCTGTGTTGGGAGAAAGCCCAGTGACTGCACTGGCTGTTCTAGGAGATGCTGCATATGAGGAGATTGCTGCGGGAGCTGCTGTCACTCCTTCCAAGGAAAGGAACAGAGAGCAGTCTCCAGATGCCAGCACAGGCTGAGCCCCCCACCACCAACACTGCTTCAGAAGCCTCAGGGCCTGTGGTGGGTGAAATGAGGGAGGACCAGAAAAGTTTTGAAGAATTGCAACTTGAAAACAGCATGGAAACTGCCAGAGGAGAGTTCAGGGTTCCCGACCCCATAGGGGATTCCCCCAAGGAGCACATCCTGCCCCAGATGCCCCACATCCAGAACCGCCCACAGCTCCCAGGCTCAGGGAAGGAATGCTCCCTCACTTTCTCCTGTAGACTGATGCAGATGATGACTCTCTATGTGACATACTGACTCTCATAAGCCTTGGCAGCCACCAGAAGTATGTGGCCAAGTGGCTTTCTCTCAGGCTTCCATCTGCCGGGTGATGGGAAGGATAAACTGGGGGTAGGGTAGGGCAGAGGCTGAAGGGAGTTGGCCCAAACTCAAGGGATATCTAATGGCCCATTGGTGGCCAGGAAAGAGGCCCATTTTATGCTTATCACAAAGAATAAATTGTTTTCAAAACAAAAAAAAAGGATAAAAACAAAGATTTGTTCTTCCAGCCTTGGTGATTGAACTCAGGGCCTGGCCACTGTCCCTGAGCTCTTTTTGATCCAGGATGGACCCAGCTCTCCTTCCAGCTTTTTCTGTGTGGAATAGAACCCAGGGCTTCAGGCATGCTAGGCGAACACTCTACCACTGAGCCACATTCTCAGCTAGGATGATTCTCCTCCCTCCCAAACCCATATGACCATTCCTCAGATAAATAGGAAGTAGGGGCTAGGATGGATATGAAGCACAAGTCTGGTTTAAACAAAAATATTCTCCTGCCCCCTCTTCACACACCCTGAGTTGAAGTTTCTCTTCTACCATTAAGGGATGAGAGAGGGAGAGGGGAGTCCCAAGAGAGTACCAACAACTGGCCCCCTGAATCACACATCCTCACCCACACAAGTGGTCTTCCAGATTCCGATTTTACGTGATGCAATGTGAAGTCTACACTGTCTCCCCACCACTGCAAGGCTCAGGATGAAGTAAAGGTCAACCCTGGCCTCAGCCCACACCCAAGGTGGAAGCTTCTAGTCCCAGACCTACTTCCACCTCTGACTGCCCCCAGTTAGGCCTCACCCACCACTCACCACTATGTTGGTGGTGATGACCTCATGGATAAATTCCAGGAAGAAGGTCTATGGCAAAGAGCAGAAGCAGCAGGGTGAGCAGGGCAGAAGGAGGTGGGGAGATTGCTCTGGGATCTTCCTTGGAGCCCTCCCATACAGCCAGACCCATGCTGACCCAATGCACAGACAAGGACAGGGGGTGAGACAAGATGGAGGAGCACAGGACTAAAGGAGGTACTGCTTTGTCTTGGAGGACTTGATTAATTCCAATTATAATTAATTCCAATTATATTTGGCCCATGCCAATCCCAAAGGCAACATGCAATGCCTCTCCTTGTTGTTGTTGGCTGTGAGCGCTGTTCCTGAGCTCTTTTTCTCAAGGCTGGCACTCTACCACTTGAACCAAAATGCCACTTTTGTTGTCTGATGGTTCATCGATAAGAGTCCCATACACTGTCCTGCCCAGACTGGCTTGGCACCGTGATCCTCCAGATCTCAGCTTCCTGAGTAGCTAGGATAACAGGCATGAACCACCAGTGCCCAGTATGTGATGCCTTTTGAAGGTATCTTGGCGAGTTTTTAAAGGAGCCCCAAAGTGCCTGGATAGACCATGACCCAATCAAGGAGCTGGGATGGGGGAAGGTTAACCTTCTTGCCATTCTGTTCCCCCAAAATTGAAGATGCCAGGTGATGTTGTAGGCACCAAACACCTAGGCCAGCATCCACCAGGCTTATTGGGGAAAAAGTAGAGAATACCCAAAGACTGCAGTGTAGAAATCTCTGATTTTGCATGCATGTGGTGTGTGTGTGTGTGTGTGTGTGTGTGTGTGTGTGTTTGTGTGTGTGTGTGTGTGATCTCAGGGCCTAGGCTCTATCACTGAGTTTTCTTTCTGAAGGCTAGTGCTGTGCCACTTGAGCCACAGCCCCACTTGCTTTTGGATGGTTAATTGTAGGTAAGAGTCTCAAGGACTTTCCTCTCCAGGGTGGCTTTGAATCATAATGAGGGCCCCAGGGAAGCAAGAGTAAACACAACTCATAAGTACTATCCTTATGGTGGGCTACTCCTGCTTCCTGGTGGCCACTTGCTAAGCATGCGGTCCCATGCCATTATCCTCTAGAGTTCAATTTGGGGAAGTTACTAGGGCCAAGCTGACTTTTGCTCACCCTGATTGCTATGCCAGAGCAGGTCTGTTCAACCCTAGGCCAAGAGAGCTCCAGGAAGCCCGGCTTTCCAGGTACACAAGGAAGGGAGAGGTCAGCTCCAGGCTAAGAGCCTTTGCCCTAGGATACCCCAACTTGTTCTTACTTATCACCATAAGACCTGTGAAAGAACAACCCCAAAAAACAAAATTGGAGCTGTGCCTCCAAGTGGTAGACCTCTAGCATTGAACCAAAGAGCTCAAAGACAGGGCCCCCAAACTTTTCATTCAAGACCCCCAGCTGACCTTCCCCCATAAAACACAGGCTGTCTAAATGTGATCTAGTAGGATTTGTGCAGTGTTACTGAAGAATGGTGATACTGAAGAAAGCACCCTAATTCTAATGACAGCTGAACTTGTGATATCCTGCTATGTGTTGAGTCCTTCACAGGGTGCTATTTGCTGGGTCCTTCCCACATGGGGGTTTTCTGGTGAGTCCTCAAAAAGGTGCTGTTTGGTGAGTCATCCCAAAGGGTGCTATGTGCTGAGTCCCTGAGAAGAGTGGGCCATCCTGGGTTTTTTAAAGGTTGCCGTATGCTGAGTTCATTACACAATGTACTGTATGCTGAGTCCTTCAAAAGTTGTGGTGTGCTAATGCATCCCAAAGGGTCCTGCTATGTGCTGAGCCCTTGAGAAGAGAGGTATGAGGTGTTTTTTGAGTGCTGTGTGCCGAGTCCTTTACACAGGGTACTCTGTACTGTCCTTCAAATGGTGCTGTGTGCTGAGAGCTTCCACAGTGTGGTATGTGCTGAGTCCTTCAAAATTGTTCTGTGTGCTGAGTTTTTTTGGAGGATGCTGTGCAATTGGTGCTTTACACAGAGTGCTTCAACACAGGGTGTGATGAGTCCCTGGGAAAGAGTGCTATGTGCTGAGTTTTTCAAAGCATGCCATGCACTGAGTCCTTTAAACTGGGGACTATGGACTCCCTCCTTCAAAGTGTGCTGTGTAATGAGTACTCTACCCAGCATACTAGATGCTGTGTCCTTCAATGGGAGCTGTGTGCTGAGTCATTTACACAAGGTGCTTTGTGCTGATTTTGGAAGAGTGCTGTGTACTGAGTCATCCCAAAGGGTGCTATGTTCTGAGTCCTTGAGAGGTGGTTATCCCCAACACACACACACACACACACACAAACACACATACACACAAAAGTGTCACCATGTGCCTGGATTGGAGGGAGATGGAGAAGAGTCTCCTCCAGGGGTGGGACTGAGGGGAGATTCGATCCCCTAGGCTGGTACTGGGGGTGGTGGGGGTGATGGGTAGTGCTGAGCTGAGGTAATGCTGCAATTGCCATGGACTAGAAGCCTCAAGGCCCAATCAGTGCTGCAATGGTGGGGGCGGGGCCCAGGGGAGGAAGTGGCGGGGCCCAGGGGTGCACTTTGGTGCACTTTGGTGGCAGCAATGGCCTGGAGCCCAAGGGGGCAGGGGTGTGTAAGCAGCGGCTGGGTGGCCCAGGAGAGGAGTGTGGGGCCAAGAGAGAGCTGGGAGAAGAGCACAAGCACCAGTGGAAACAGCTTCAGTGGCTGGCGGCTACTCCCATCATAGCGTGCATCCTGGCTGGGAGTGCAGAGCATGCGGAGCCTGCACAGCAGGTACATTGCCATGCAGCCCCTTGGAGGCGCCCAGCCATGGTGGCCCTGAGTCTGAGGTCACAGTGCGGGGAGCACGGAAGAGGCAGTGGCTGCTGAGGCAGCGGCGGCCACAGGTTAGGAGGCCACTGAGGCTGCAGTGGTGGCTGAGGAGGAGCAGAGGCTGTGTGCAGCCACACCACGAGCCCACGCTGCTTTTCAAACATGGCGCTGCTGGCTCAGACCCGCGGAGCCTCTAGCAGTCACCTGGTGGAGCTGGTGCACCCCTGGCCTGCTTGTGACCCTGACTTGGTTCCGGCCCTAGGTCCTCAGACTCCTGGCCCGCACCGGAAGTCGCAGCCTACAGCTTCTCCCAGCAGCTCACATGAGTGGCCGAACTGCGCTCCCTCACTCCACGAGACCCCCCTGTAAACCCCATCCCCCACTCTACCCTTCCTCCCCACCCTAGCGGACCTGGGCCCTTGCCTCTCCCCTCCCAGTCCAGTCCTGCCTGCACCTCCCCCATGCCCCACAGTTGGTCCTGGCTCTGCCACAAATGCACCCCAGGTGTGGGGTTTGGAGGTGGGTGTCCACCCGGGGATCCCACCCTCAGCCCTAGAGGCCAGTGTCCTAGGAAAAGGGGAGCTTCAGGGATGGGTGAGGAGGAGGCACCACAGAACCCCTAGCCTGGATCAGTGACAGCCACACAGCCTTGCATCTGCATCCTTTCTCTCCCTGGTGGGAATCTGGTGGGTTTAGTCAGAGGTGGGGAGCATCACCCCACACCTGCCTTCTTAGGTCTTTTCCTTTTTGTTGGGGAAGGGGGTGTTGGATGCAGAAGATAGGACCCCCTTGCTGTGTGAGCCCTTGTCTTCTGTGCTCAGTCACCCTTTCACCTGAGGACCTTCCCAGAAGAGCCCACTAGAGAGGTGAGGGCACTGGGGTCAGATAGAAGGTGGGTATTTGGGAGAAAAACACACCCCATCTGACACACATACAACCGGCCTGTACCCCCAACCCCAGCTGTCAAAAATTCTGACTGGGTGATCACATTTCCCAGCTCTGCCAGCTTCTGCTAGTGCTCCCAGTCCATCTGGTCTCCTTGTCCTCCCCAAGAATCTGCCAAGTCGCCCCGAAGTATGTAGGCTGGAAGCGGGGAGTCCATCCATGTATATAGCCTTTAGGACCCCATCAAAGTCCCCAACAATGCCCCCACCCTAGGTCAGACACCTCTCTGGAGGCACCATGACCCCCTGCTTTGTTTTCTGTCCAGGCTCTGAGGACCAAAGTGTCTTGGGACTCCTTCACCCAGAGTCCTACCCTAGGGTTTTGGTGAATGGAGGGTCAAGGCTGTTTGTTCCCAAGGAGAAAGGTCTGGCCCTGGAGAAAGGGGGAGGCAGGGTGGTTCTGCATTATTAGAGCCTTGTTTCCCTTAGGTGGTTGCCCCTGGTTCTTACAAAGGAACCCCCGTGCTTGAGCTGGTACATTGCCCAGCACTGCTCTGAGTCTGTGTGTTTAGGTGTGTATGAGAGACAGAGAGGTGTGTATGAGAGACAGAGAGAGAGAGAGAGAGAGAGAGAGAGAGAGAGAGATCATCTTTCTCATTGTACAATCAGCATGTCTAAAAAGAGCAAAACATTTTTTGGGGGTGTCTGGTTGTGGGGTTTGAACTCTGGGCCTAGGTGCTGTCCCTCAGCTCTTGAGCTCAAGGCTAGCACTCTACCACTTGAGCCATAGCACCACTTTTGGCTTTTTTCTTTTTGCTTATGTGGTGCTGAGGAATCGAACCCAGGGCTTCATGCATGCAAGGCAAGCGCTCTACCACTGAGCCACCTTCCCAGCTTGAGCAAAAGCATTTTATTTGTGTGCATGTGTGTATTTGTTGTTCTTTTTTCATTAATGCCCAGTATGAGCCCAGCCACAATTTTTGTTTCCTCTTTCACTGTTTCATGGCTCCTTTAGAGAAAGTTTCATTAGATGTTCCTTTCCACCACTTTCTTCCCCTTTCCTGCAGCCCACAGAAACTGGTGGGCCTGCGTGGGTCTCTCCTAGGAGGCCTGTGTGAACCACAGACCAGCATGGATACCTGCCCTTCTGTCTTTAGCCAGAAGGCTCATGAGGCTACTGTGACCACAGCCGCATTCTTCCAGCCAGTCTGCTCTCATGTGTATAGTTGGAGCTAATTCAAAGTTGAGAATGTGTCTGCCAAACATAATTAGGGAAGGAGATAGGGGGAGTAGGGCAGGGGCTGGGAAGCTAGGAGGATCTGGGAAGTGATGAATGGTATGAAATGGCAATGGTTCACAACGACCAAGGATGAGAGGAGAATCGTACCCAGGGCAATGATGGTGTCCGTGGGCATCTGAGCAGGGGGCTCCGGGCCCCCAATGGTGGCATGGATATCCTCCCAAGGCAGTGCACTGGTCGGCAGTCCTCCCTGGAGTCCTGCAGACTCCAATCTGTGTCCCTCCTGGGCTTTTTCCATCTAGGCAATGCTAGGCAAGTGTGTTCCTCCTGCTGGAGAATGCTTGGGATCAGGACGTGGCTGTTACCAGAGGCTCTCTGAATGGCATTTTCTGTAACCTGCTTAGGCTCTCTGGAAGGAAAAGGCGACTACTGATTTTGGAACCCATTAAGTTTGATTGGGACAAGTTAAATGCCAGCTTTCCCAGGGTTTTTTCTTGAAGCTGGAAATTTCTTCTACCACCTGGGATTCTGGGTCAAATTAGATGGACCATTTCGGCCACCAAACAATGACGTTCAAAGCGGCACAGGCAGAGTTCCCAAGCTTGATGGTTTCCTGCTACAAACGTCATGCCTTGACTGCCTTTCTCCAGCAGCTGCTGATTCTCCTCCAGCTCTCTCTGGGGTGACCACCACAGTTGAGGATGTCTTGGGGAGCAGAGATTGTGACCTCATCATCCGCAGCCTTCCAGCTGTGAGCAGAGACAATTCCCAGCACCTACACTGGAATCTGGGAGATTCAGAGACCCCGCGATGCCTCAAGGATCCTTTCTCTGCAACATGAAACTTGGGGGCCAGATATAGTGGACCATCCTGTCTGCCCCAGGGAGTGGAGAAGAGGCCTCTTGAGCCTGGTGTTCACCTCACAGCAACCTTGTTCACACCTGAGTGGGGAATGGAGTGCCACAGAACTGGTCAGTGGCTGGACAGAGATCTTTGAGAAGATAGGCATCCCAGAGGCCCTGGAATCCAGTGAGAACATCATGGCTCACGTCCTTGGAATCAAAACAGTTAAGTGCGGTGGCACTAGGAGGGTGGGAAGAGGGAGCAGGGAGAACTGTGGGAGAGCTACATCAGGTTTTGCCCCCACCTAGGATGCTTACTTGAATTGGATGGGACTTTACAGTAGTATTGTCATAGACAGATGCTCATTTATTTATCCAACAAATGCTTACAGTGTGTGCCAAGCCGGGGGCGGAGGGGGGGCATACACAATGAAAGGTTCCAATACTGGTTCCACAGCACATGAAGAAATCTTGGTTTGAGCTGGATACCATTGCTTCACTCCTGTCATTCTAACTACTTAGGAGGCTGAGATGGGAGGATTGAGGCTTAAGGCCCATGCAGGAAAGCCTGTAAGACTCTTATCTACAACTAACTACCAAAAAGAAAATGCCAGAAGTGGATGAGTGGCTTAAGCCATAGACTGTTGGCCTTGAGTAGAAAGGCTCGGGGACAGCACCCAGGCCCTGATTTTAAGGCCTAGGAGTGAAAAAAAGAGAGGAAAGAGAAAGAGAGGAGGGAAGGATGGAGGGAGAAAAGGAGGAAAGGAAGGAAGAAGGGATCATACAGATCTTGGTTTGGAGTCTCTGGATCAAGCAAGCCAACCATTCACAATCTCTGTAGGGACAGTTTCAGAGCCTAAAGCCAGTATGTAGGACCAAGCCACTGTCCCCTCAGCAACTTCATGACATCCAGAATCTGAGTGGTCACCTATTGCAGAGGGAAACAGCCTCGGGTAGACCCTAGGGCTCAGGGTGTGTCACAGAGTTTCAATCTCCCCTGGCTCACCGAGTTTATTTTCTGGTCAGATAAGAAGAAACTGTCTAAGGGCTATGAAGGTATAGGGTGAGGGACTGGAAAGGTGGGGGTAGCAAGGGATAAGAAGGAAGATGAAGAGCGAGGACAATCCCAGATCCAGTGTGTCAGGCCATTGGAGCCATGACCTCAACGGACAACCTAGACCATCAGTGATAGAATCTTCAACCCAGCCACATGGCTATTAAAAGTCCTGGCACTCTGGGTTCACCGTTGACAACCTGGCTGTCATCCACTGCAGGATGCCTGTGCAGTACATCCTTGGGGACTGGGATTGTTGCTGGCTCAATCTGAAGATGACACCCCCAGTGTTCATTCCTCGACCAGAGACAGAGGTAAGCATGCCACGGGAATAGGACACTCAGGGAATGAGGGCAGGAGTCAGACCAGTGTTGCTCTGAGATTTCCTCTAGGGGACTCTAGGGACCTGTGACTGCCATTCTCAGAGGTAGAGGTGTGTCTCCTTGCTGGCTCAGCCTTTAGTCTAGATTGCAGATATGGGATTTAGATAGGGCGGACTGAAGGTCGGGGCACATGGGAACACAAGAGGCACTGGGCTCTGAGCACGGTTGTTTCTTTGAGGATACTCAAACCCAGGAATATTACTGAGATGGATCAGCCCTTTTCTCCTTCCCAAGAGAGAGGAACTTGGAGCCCTCCAGTCTTCATTCCTTGGCTGAGAAATTCATTCAATCCAATATCCTTTGGTTGGATAACTAGATCTCACCTGACTGCCCACTGTCAAGGCAGGACAGTGAGAGATCTTGAGTCCTTGATGAGGTCATGGGTTTCTCAGTATGAGATTGTACTTGAACGTCTTGACTTCATGCATGGTCAGTCCCATCTAAGATGCCATGACCTCGGACATAGAATCTAGAGACTCAGAGCAGTATGGGGTCTATTCTATAAGTCTTGAGTATTATGTGTGAGCTTTGAACTCCTGTGTGCTCACCTGCTTCCCTTTCTTGGGTGGGTTTATGCTAGAAAAAGCTTAAAACTAGGGTGTGGGTCCATCCCTTGTTTAATGCTCAAAGCTAGCACTTTACCATTTGAGCCACAACTACACTTGCAAAGTTTTTGGGTGTGTAATTGGAGATAAGAGTTCTCAATGACTTTTCTGCCAAAGGTGGCATCCAACTGCAGTCCTCAGATCTCAGTCTCCTGAGGGGATAGGATGACAGGCATAGATAAGCCTCTTTGCCCGGGTGCCAGTGACTCATGGCTGTCATCCTAAGTACTTAGGAGCTGAATCTTTGGATCATGGTTCAAAGCCAGCTTGGGCAGGAAAGACCCTCAGACTCTTCTCTCCAGTAAAGTACCAGAAAACTGGAAGTGGTGTTGTGGCTCAAGTAGTAGAGTGTTGAACTTGAGCTGAAGAGCTCAGGGATAGCTCCCAGGCCCAGAGTTCAAGCCCCACAATCAACAAAAAGAAAGAAAGTAAAACAACTTTGCCTGTAAAGGACAGTGGAGGTGTGTTTGTATGTATGTATGTGTGTGGGGGGGGAGGGGTTGGTAGACATTTAGGGCCCAGCTCAGTCAGAGTTTTAGATGGATTGTCCCAAAGTCTTAGTTCATGGCAGCTGATTCTTGACCACAGGTGAAGCTCTGGGTTGGATGTCGATTATCAGACCTCATTCTCCTCATGGGACAGTTGTGAGTAAATAAGGGACTAATACAGAGGGATTTCTGGAGCAGGGCCAGGCACAGAGGGATCAGGTGTCAGATACAGTTCTCAACAATTCTGTGAGCATATGACAGGAAGTTGCCGGGAAAGGGCTCAGATGGGGTCTGTTATTAATCATGCAACAGGTATGGGATTAAGAAATAAAACATTGCTGTCTTTCATCATTACCCTATCCCCATGAGGAAGGGATCCTTCCCTCTATTCATTGTTCCAGCTGGGAAAAATGAGACATGGAGAAGCCAGGTGACCTACTCATGACCCCCAGTTGACAGGAAGCTTGGCCTGATTTCTCTGCCATGCTTCCTAAGACAGTGGGTGTTATTCAGTCCACTTCTTGTCCTGGGAAGTCTACTTCTTGTCATTTTTGTGGCTTGAATTCTGGGCCTGGATGCTGTCCCTGAGCTCCTCAGATCAAGGCTATTGCTCTACCTCATGAGCCACAGCATCACTTCCCGTTTTCTGTTGGTTCTTTGAGGATAAGAGTCTCACAGATCTTGCTGCCAGGGCCAGCTATGATTCATGATCTTCACATCTCAGCCTCCTGTATACTTAGGATTACAGGTCTGAACCATCCACATCTGGCTTAAGTGTAATTCTGGCCCTCTGTGTGTGTCTTTCTCTCTCTTTGTCTCTCTCTCTCCCTCTTTCTCCCTCTCAGGAATGGTTGAATGGTTGCTGGAGGAGGTGACCCAGCATCCTCATTTGGCTGGAACCCAAGGTGGCCCTCTCATTCTGGAGGTGGGCTGTGGGTCAGGAGCTGTTTTGCTCAGCCAATTGAACCAGCTTCATGAGGTAAGCCCCTCTGTACCCTGGCTAGACCGTGACAGTTATTCATTATCCATCCCATGAGTCCTTCCCCACATCACTCTGCTACACCATTGAAGGAAAATGGATGAGAAGGTGTTGCCTTGTCCCCCTGCCCAGCACAATCCAGAGCCTCTGTCCTATACCCCCACCTATCTGACAAGACCCTGGCTATAAGACAATAAGAACACTCACTGTGTAATACCCTTTGCTGGGGAGTGTTGTTTTGGTTAGGGTAGCGGGGTTCAGAGGAAAGACCCCAGACGTGACATCTCCCGTTGGACATTTGTTCTTGTGACAGAGCCACGTCTTTACTGTGGATAAGGACTAAACTTCCATCAGACTGACCCAGAACAATGCTCATAGATAGGTAGGCTGTTGAAGTATCAAACCCACTCATGTCTGCTTCCTACTCCCAACAAGGAGGTGTAGTATGGGTGGCCCAGCCTTGGGCCTAAGGTATTATAAATGGATGGTGGCGGTCAGGAGTTCATGGCTCCCACCCATCATCCTGGCTCTTTGGGAGGGTGAGGTCTTATGGTTATGAGTCAGAGCAACCAGGCAGGAAAGTCCGTGAGATTCTTATGTATCATAAACCACCTCCCTCCCAAAAACCAAGCACAAAAATGCCAGATGTGGTGCTGTGGCTCAAGGGGTAGAGGCTCGGCCTAGAATAAAAGAATCTCAGGGATGGGGCTGGGAAGGTGGCTCAGTTGTAGAGCACTTGCCTTGCATGCCTGAGGCCCTGGGTTCAATTCCTCAGCACCACATAAGCAAAAAGAAAAAAGCCAGAAGTGGCACTGTCGCTCAAGTGGTAGAGCACTAGCCTTGAGCTGAAGAGCTGAGGGACAGCGCCCAGGCCCAGAGTTCAGGCCCCACGACCAGACCCCCCCCCCAAAAAAAAAAGAATCTCAGGGATAAAACCCAGGGCCTGAATCCAAGCCCTTGGACTAACACAATCATGAAATAAATGAACAGTGTACACCTTTTAGCTGACTACCAAGAAAGATGTATTCAGTTTTCTTGCTGGTACATATAGCCAAAGGTAAGGGGCTCCCTTTCATGTTCCCCTAACCCTCACCTTCTCTCCTTTATCTGTCCAGGCTTAGGTTGCAGGACAGAATTCAGATCATCCCCCTGGATGTGACCTTAGGTACCCTCCCTCATTCACCACCCTTGGGGTCAGGATCCTGGATGCTCTCCCTGCTGGGAGGATGAGGCACCACAGAGATGAGGGTAGGTATCCCCAACACTCACACACATACACATACAGAAAAACACAAACACCCCTGAGCCAACTCAGACTAGCCTTTTCCAAAGACACTTTATCTCCTTGGATTAACTGACCTAGAAAAGGAATTTGATCCCCTGTAACTGATTATTTTAACTTGGGCTTGCTAGTTGACAGGAGATAAACAGGAGCAAACAAAAACCAAAAACCTTTTGGTGCCTGTCACCTGGCTATCATCCTGGCTACTCCAGAGGCTGATATCTGAGGATCACAGTTTGAAGCCAACCATAAACGGGAAACCCCATGAAACTCTACTCTCCATGGAAGCACCAAAAAGCCAGAAGTGGACCTGTGGCTCAAGTGGTAGAGCACCAGCCTTGAGCAATAAAACTCAGAGAGACAGCTCCCAGATCCTCAGTTCAAGCCCACAAAAGAAATGGCCCTGTCTTTTTGACCACAGATTGCCCAGGCCTAGAGCTCCCTCTTACGGAGTGTGATACAACACCTGCCCCTGGGTGGTGTATCAGGGCCTTCACAAATCTGGTGTTGGAATCCAAGCCTTCCCCTTCGTGCATTCTCAACCCACACTGGCTGGAAGTCAGAGCCTGGCAAGGCTGGCACCTTGCACAGCAGAGAGGCTCCAGCTTTGCCAAGGTGACTGTAATGGTCTTCTTGGAGGCAGCACATGAAAAGGGGGTCTTGCTTAACAAGGAGGATCTGTAGGAAGCACAGAGAGCAAAGGTGCTACAGATGATGGGCAACATAGCAGAGCGTGTTCATTTCCAGCCAGGGCTGCTGGTGAGAGACTTGGTATAGATGTGCGAGACTGACCCAAGACAGGCCTGAGGGTTCACAGAAGAACAGCTATCTAGGGCTGGGATTTTGTCATAGATGTGGAGGGCTTGCTTAGCACACATAAGAGCAGGGTTTCTATTCCTAGGTACTGCATACACAGAAAAATCTGGAAGTGGCACGGTGTCTCAGGTGAAAGAGCACTCCCCTGGAGACAAAGCAAGTCAGGGACAGTGCCGGGGCCCTGAGGTCAGGCCCCAGGGCTGTCACCATAAAACAGTTCTCCCAGTGACCTTTGTGACAGGTGGATGGCTATTCCCTGAAGCTCTTAGTAGATCCATCTGTGCTTTGTGTCTCCTTTGACAGAGGGGAGCTGGACAGTCCTTATGCCTGGTCACTCCTGGGCCCACTTATCAGCAATCCTCCCAATGTCTTCCACCAGGACATGGAGCAGCTGGACCCAGAAGACCTCAGGTATTGGTTGGGTGGGGCACTGGGACATAGGGCAGGCCCCAGAACTCCTTGTGGGTCTGATCTGCCCTGGAAGACTAGGCAATCAGGAGGAGGCAGATGGGAGCTTAGAGGGGGTTAATGATGTGGAGGGGCCCTTTAATCCCTATGGCCCCATCTAGATTCTAGCCTCCCTTTGCTTTCCCTGAGGGAGGTTAGGGGGGTGTCTAGGTGGTAGCTTCGAGAGGAGGAATAGGTGGAAATTTTGAAGGATTAGACAC
The DNA here is from genome assembly GCF_000151885.1 of Dipodomys ordii. Lineage (NCBI taxonomy): Eukaryota > Metazoa > Chordata > Mammalia > Rodentia > Heteromyidae > Dipodomys > Dipodomys ordii. Next base: position 31,757 of record NW_012284997.1, on the reverse strand, counting down.
CTTAAACCAGTCCCTCAGCCCTGTCATACCACCCCTGTCATCCTGGCCACTCAGGAGGCTGAGATCCAGAGGATCTCTTTTCCCAGCCCAGGCAGGAAATTCCCTCAGAGCCTCATCTCCAATCTCCAACCAGAAGTGGCACTGTGGCTCAAGTGGTAGAGTACTGGCCTTGAGGAAAAATCGACATCAGGGACAGTACCCAAGCCCTGAGTTCAAGCCCCTCAACCAAAAAACAAAAAAAAACCAAACAAACAAGAAAGAAAGAAACCCCTTCCTTGCTTGCAAGAGATAGTGAAGTAGTAGGGTTGTTGTGGTTGTGAGACCAGATGCTGGCCTCACAGTACAGACATTTCTAATAACTCCCCAGGTTTACCCCAGTGTGAAGCCATAGCAGGGTGGGTGGTGCCTTACCAAGAACTCCAGAGGTTGTGGCTTGTCGCAGGCAGGGAGTGGGTGAATGGGACCAGGGGTGGGATGGTAGTGTCAATTGTATGCTCTCCATCCATGGAAAAATGGTTTTGGATGCTGGTGACCAAGTCTGAAGTGTTTTGTGTTTTGATGAGTTGGGTTTTTCCTTGGTATAAGAAGGTGGCTGCTGAGGAGGCTACAATGCTTGATAAGAAATGTACTCCTTATCTTGCCCATGTAACTGTAACCCCTCTGTACAGTATTTTCACAATAAAAAAAGAAAGAAAGAAAAAAACTGAAGAAAAAAAATGATGGGTGTAGCCAGGCGCTGCCAGTGGCTCATAACTGTCTTCCTAGCTACTCAGGAGGCTGAGATCTTGGAAAGTCTGTGAGACTTTATCTCCAATGAACCACCAGAAAATTGGATGTGTGATGTGGCTCCAGTAGTAGAGTGCACACCTTCATCTGAAGAGCTGAGGGCCTGCTGGCAGGCCCAAAGTTCAAACCCCATAACCTACAACCAAACAAAAGGTAGCTGAATTTTCTGCCTAACAGTGTGTACAGTAGAAATGCCATGATGTGTTCTGAACCATTCCAGACATGTGAGAGGCTCTGAGTTTTGTCTACAGTTGGTCTGATGAAGGTAGTGCCATCATCTCTGGGGTGGAATATTCAGGGAGACTTCTGAGGCTTTGGGCTACCACTGTATGTGTCTGTGTGTTCGTGTGTCTTTCGTCTGTGTGTGTCTGTGTCTGTGTATTTGGATGTAGAAGACCTGGGCCTTGAACTTAGGGTCTAGGTGAAGTTCCTATGCTTCTGTGCTCAAAGCTAGAGCTCTAACACTTGAGCTGCAGCTCCATTTCTGGCTATTTGGTGGTCCATTGGAGAGAAGAGCCACACAGACATTGCTGTGCTGGCTGGATTTGACCTCAGCCTCCTGAATAGCTGGGATGACAGGTGTGAGGCACCAGTGCCATATTTGTGTGTGTGTGTGTGTTTCCCTCATCTTTCTCTGTCTCCTTCCAGGGTGCCTGTCTGCCTCTTTCCGACCTCAGATGGTGCCCTTCCCCCACATCGACCTTGCCTTTAGCCTCCTATCAGGGTCTACAATGAGTCCTAAATTGCCAGAGACCTGAGTTCAAGCTTTTCTTTGGGACCCAAGTCCAGCTGTCCAAATCTTTGGCTGCCTGCAGGAGATTCTGGGTCAGCTGGGCCAGCTGCAATAGAGTCTTGCCTGTCTTTGTGTGGGGAACTCAGACCTGGAATGTCCTGCCCTTTTCCTCAGCTAGACCCCGGCTGCATGTCCCTCTCAGCAGGCTGGCTGTGGAGTGGGGGAAGGAGGTTGCTGGTGACTCTGGCCAACTCGAGCTTGATAGCTGACTGAAGGCCGCCCAAGCAAGGAGGATTCTGGGCTACATTGGAGGTGAGACCAAGGTGGCTTGGAAGTATCTGTTAGTGTCTAGGAAACGTCAACGTACTTTATCGCAGGCAAGTCTATCTTCCAGCCCCAGCTGGGTATCTCCAATCTTTCTAGAGAAATCTGGATGCCCAGAATACAGAGGCACAGACTTTAGATTCCAGGGCCAGGGAATTGGGGGAGGAGAGACTGGTATGGCCAATACTTCAATGTTCTGAGGCATTAGCCTTGACCTGGGTATGCCCCTATTGTGTACGCTCACTTCCAACCCAAAACTGGCCAGAAACAGGCCACTGGTTGTGGTGCTGTAGAAGTGGCAGGAGTGGAAGTGAGATCTAGGATCATCAATATCTGGATTTACGGCCTGAGGGAGTGGGAGAGGGGACAAAGGTGTCTTTAAAAAAATAACTCTTAGAGCTGGAACTCAGGGCCTAGGCACTGAGCTTCCTTTGCTCAAATCTAACATGCTACCACTTGAACCACAGCTCACATTTCATCTTTTTTAGTAGTTTAGTGGAGATTAGAGTTTCACGAACTTTCCTGCCTGGGCTGGCTTCAAACTGCCATCTTAAGAACTCAGCCCCTTGAGTAGCTAGGATTGCTTGTATGAGCCCCTGGCACCTCCTTAGGATGTGTGTGTGTGTGTGTGTGTGTGTGTGTGTATGTGTGTGTATTTACCAGGGCTTGAACTCAGAGCCTAGGTGGTATCCTTTAGCTTGTTTGCACAAGGCTCGTACTCTACCACTTGAACTACAGTAGCTCTGCTTCCCAGCTATTTGGTGATTCATTGATTATAAGAGTCTGCCCACCCAGGCTAGCTTTGAATCTTGATTGATTGATCCTCATGTGTCAGCCTTGAGTAGCTAGGATTATAGGCATGAGCCACTGCCATCCAGCTGCAAGGATGTCTCTTCATACTCTCTTCTGTTCTAACAGCTGTCTACTTGCCCTAGCCTAGATCTCTGATCTCCACATCAGCTCCCAGTAGTCCTTGACTGTGTGGAGAACATAAAGCTCAAACCTGTCAAGCATCCAATTTCTATGTCCTCAGGGGAGGGTATGGTTCCTCTGAAGCCTGGAGGAGTAGGGGCAGGGGGAGGAAGGTTAGCTGTAGATGGGTGCTAGGCTGGGAGAGACGTACACTCTCTTAGCCAAGAAAGAAAGTGTGGCCAGATGTTAATAGCTCATGCTCTCATATTCCTAGCTCCTGAGGAGGCTAAGATCTAAAGATTGGCATTCAGAGGGAGCCCAGCTCAATTTTCTTTCTTTCTTTCTTTTTTCTTTCTTTCTTTCTTTCTTTCTTTCTGTTATTATCAGTAGGATCTTTTTTTGTGTGTGTGAAAATACTGTACAGAGGAGTTAAAATTGCATGGGAAAGATAATGAGTACATTTCTTATCACCAGCTCAATTTTCTAAAGTGTGTGAGACTCTCCTTTCCCAATAACCACCTGAAAACTTGGAAGAAAAGCTGTGGCTCAAGTGGTAGAGTTGCTAGCCTTGAATGAAAAAAGTGAGGGAAGAGCCCGGATCCTGACTAGTACCAAGATGTGCCCACGTGCGCACGCGCGCACACACACACACACACACACACACACACACACAGAGGAAGTTAGTAATGATGAGCTGAGCTAGAACTGGGAGCAGTCCAGAGGCACAGTCACAGTAAACTCTCTACACGTATGTTATTTCTCCCCAACTGCTTCTTGGGCTGAGGAGTCTGGGCCATGGCAGTAAATCCCATGGAACCTGCACCTCCATCCATGCATAGGGTACAGGACCAAAGGAAAAACATGATGGATGCTGGTTTATACTCAGTGCATGATTGCAGTCCTTCATCTGCCAGTTAACACTAGTGAGCAAAGCAGGGCTCTGAGCCCTGGGACTTCGGGGATAGACACTGCTACAAGCAGCAGCCAGCCAGCTGTGGATTCCTGTGCCTACAAGTCTTTCATGAGCCCAACTCAACACCCACCCAAGGTGTGCCTGACAAATTTGCCCTCGTGAGTAGGCATTACCTGCTGTGCCATCTTGCAGCTCTTGCCTCTCCTGGCCCAGAGACCTGGTCTGAAATATTGATTTAGTGCTCAGATCCATACTGTACCCATGACAGATGCCATTCTGATGACCTGGCCAATGATCTCCGTGCCCCAAGGCTAGACCCTTCTCTGATACTTTGCCTGCTTTGTTCAAGCTGCTGGCTCAGACTTAGGACTCTCTAAGGACTTGCCCAGGTTGGGTTGATGGACATGGGCATCCTGCTGAATGCCCATCATCCATACATCATCCATCCATACACAGATTCATGGAGTTATTGCTTCCTTTTTTGGTGGGGGTTGGTGAGGCAGGTCCAGGGTTGTACTATCAGCCTAGGCCCTGTCCCTGAGCTCCTTTTGCTCAAGGATAGCACTCTGCCCTTGAGCCACAGACCCACTCATGGTTTTTTTCCCCTCTGATCTCTTAGAAACAAGAGTGTTGTGGACTTTCCTGCCCCAGATGAATTCAAATTGGCATTCTCTACATCTCAGCCTCAGGAGGAGTTAGGGTTATAGGCAGTAGCCACTGACACTTGGCTTTCTTTTCTTCTTGTTGTTCTTTTTTTTAATCATGACAATCTGAAATCTTCATGGTGTCATTCCAATGGTTTGCATTCAAAGGAGTCTACCCAGGCCTGGAATTTGAATGCTATGACTACCACCCACAAATGGAGGGAGATCCTGATGAACTAATTCTTCTTCATGTGAATGCTAATGGAATGTAATAAAAGTAATAATTAAATTTGCAGTTAATTCATGATTCTATTTTAGAATACCACATTAAAATTTTTGGATTTATATCTTCATTCTAGAAACATGGTATGATTAAGGATATTGACTAATTTTTAATTAATGCTTTTATAAGTTCAACAATGATACTTCATTAAATGGAGTCATAATTTAGCAACTAATAATTGGTAATAATGTATACATATATAATTTAATAATATCCTCACATTCTTTCTTTGTATGTGTGTATATATACATATATATATACATATATATGCAGGTATATATGTATGTATATATATAAATATATATAATATCAATCTGCACATCTATTTATTGGGCACTACTCTGGCTTGATTAGAGGTGTTCAGAATTTCCTGGATGCTCAGTTTGGCAGAGGCTGGTGTGCTAAGACTGTACCCCATTTATGGATTGGACATTGTAGGTGAGTTGAAATCCCAGCATGGCCAAAAATTTATTTGTGGAATAAGAAACCAATTTGACACCTTTTTTTCCTTCTCTGTGAAAATCCTGGGTCTCAATATGATGTATAATCCATATGCAAATATGTTCTATGTAATATGATGTAATAAAAGAAATGTTATATGTGTAATAATACTAAATAAATAAGGGTAATAAATGTCATATGCAGTAGAACCCATATATGTAAATAGATCTCATATACATGAATATTATTTTTTCCAGTGCTGGGGCTTCAATTCAGGCCCTGGGAACTGATCTGAATTTCTCTTTTCTTTTTTTCTTTCTTATTTTTATTTTGCCAGTTATGGTGCCTGAACTCTGAATGGGGGCTGCTCAGGGTGGCAGTATCAGCTCATGAACTTGTGCTTTGGCCCTGGCCGGTCAGTGTAGGAACCTTCTCAATAAAGTTGCTTCTTTGTTAACAACTTTGTTTCAGTGGGCTCTGTCACTCCAGACGACTAGGTGGGTTTGCCTGCCTGAGTAGGGGTCTTCCTATTACATATTGAGCTTCTGTTCTGAGCTCATGGTCAGTACTCAGGCCCTGTGTTCAACCTGGAAACCTAGCCACCCAAGGCCCAACTAGGAGAGGTCAAAGGTTTCCAAACCTGATGAGCTTCACCCACTCTACATAACAGGGAACATTGTCATTTTGCAAATGTGCTTAGATGTAGCAAGCTTCCGAAAACCTAGGTAGGCACCGTTGCCAATAATGAATCATTGCACTAGGTTCAGCTCCCTAGTTGTTGTCTGCCTGAAGGAATCTTGAATTCATTGTAGCAGTTTGTTTCAACACTGGAGCATAGTCTAACAAAGACAGGATAAGTGCAGGGAAATTGACCTGCCCCGGGAGGTGGCACAAATGAAGGTTTCCTGTCAAAACAGAGCACTGAGGAGAGAGATATCTTGGGGTACAAAGAGGCCTTTTTCTCCTGGTCTTCAGAGCCTGCCCACACTCATCATCACTAGTTGAGCCGGATAGAGTTGTTACAGAGCTGTACAGGAGTGAGGCCTTTTGTCTGCCTGTTCCAAAATGAGGCAGACTTTCTCCAGCAACCTGGGGTGTGGAGAAACTCTCAGGCTACACTAGGAACAGTGAGGGGAGCCCTGGAACATGCACTGTCTTGAAAGCACCCTCTGTGCTATGAAATCATTCTATTCAAAGCAAATTTCCTAGCTGGGTGCCTTTCTTCATAGCAACTCTGGATGTCCACCAATAGAAATACATTCACACATACACAGACACATGGAGTTATTGGCTCTATTTTTTTTTTTTTGGTGCAGGTCCTGAGGCTTGCACTGTGAGCTTAGACATTGTCCCTGAGCTCCTTTTGCACAAGGAAGGACTTTAATGTGCCTTAACCGATGATACATCATTAATTGAAGGCATAATTTAATACCTAATAATTATTAGTAATATATTACATGTAATTTAATGATATATAGACATCTCACATTCTATAAATATATTTATACATTTACATATACACTGGAATATACATATGCATCTCTCTCTCTTTCTCTCTCACTCTCTATGCATATATATGTATTTGCAGCAATTTACACATCTATCTATTTATATATTGGCCACTTCTGGAGGTTAAACTTAGGTCCTGGGAACTCCCTGGCAGTGAATTTGTTTGAGGCTGCTGTGCTTACATTGATCCCTTGATGAATTGGGCATTCCAAGCCCTGAGTTCAAATCCCAGCAGTGCAAAAGACAATAGGTGGAGTAAGAAGCCAATGTTGACTTGTTCTGCTGTCTGTGTAAATATTGTTTCCTAGGTACAATATGTAATACCTATGTAAATACATATATATGATGGACATTATAAATGCATATAAATATTATTTTGCCAGTCCTGGGGCTAGAATTCATGCCCTGGGAAATGCTCTTGGCTTTCTCTTATTCAAGGAGGGTGAGCTTCCACTTCACCCACAGCAAAATAGAGTTACTCAGGCCCTGATTTCAAATCCTAAGTATGGCAGATAAAATGTCCCAAATTCCAAGACAGGACCTTAATTTTTTGGGGGGCAGGCACGGGGCTTGAACTCAGTTCGTCACAACTCTGCCTCAGCCTTGATTACCCTAGGCTGGGGTGCAGCTTTTACACCCACAGATGATCCAGGGATCCTAGGACCAAATTTCAACTCCCAGAACTGGCCAAAAAACAAACAAACAAACCAAAAGGGAAGAGGAAAAACCAGAAAGTTTTACACAACAGTTTTACCTTTGTTTCTTTTGCACAATGGCCATCCTGGATCTTACTGACTTGGCTTGAAAATTGTACATTACTTAGCATGGCTGAGGCTGGTGGGCTGTCAGTGAAGCCTGAGGTTAACCCAGACACCTGGGCCCTGAGTTCGATCCTGGGACTCCCACATACACATGGCTGAAGATCTTAGGAAAGTGGTTCCTATCTCTAGGAACACTAATAGAATGTTTGAAATGTACTAATTGAATTACTAATTAACGTCTTTCTAATGAGAAATTGTATACATTAAATATAGGTCATTCATTAATTTAATTAATACTTTATTAAGTCTTCTACTGTGATTAATTAATGGAGGAATAATTTTTGACCAAATAATTAGTAATAATAGAATATATAAAAGTAAGATATAGACATCACTCTTTATATAGAGTTATACACTAGAATCTACATAACTGTCTAATTACACACTAGAATCTCCATAAGTATAGAGTTATACACTAGAATCTACATAAATTAACATAAATATGTAAACACACACACACTGCATTTTACACATCTCTGTGTTTATATATTGGCCACTCCTAGGGCCAAATTTGCCCAACAACTTCATTTGCATCAGACTGGTGTGCTAACATTGACCCACTCCCCATTCATGAAGTGGGCTTTCTAGGCCCTGAGTTCAAATCACAGAACTGCCAAAAACTTAAGTAATCCTGGTGGAAGAAGCCAAATTTCCCATTTGTTTTCCTTATCAATGAAAGTCCTGGGTCTCAGGAATGATGTATAGTACATTGGCAAATTTATGTCCTATGTAATAAGATGTAAAAAAGGTTATATGTGTAATCATACTCACTAAAATATATAAGAAATAAATAAAACACAAAATAAAATGAATAACCACACTAACTGCAATATGCAGTAAACATGTGTATGTAAATATGAATTCTGTATTTAAAATGCATACAAATATTATTTTTGCAAGAGATAGGACTTGAATTCAGGCCCTGGGAACAGGCCTGACTTATTTGTCTACCAGATTGGTGTGCTTTCCCTTCACCCACAGTGCTGTAGATGTACCTAGGCCCTGAGTTCAAATCCCAGGCCTGGCAGAAAAAAATGGCATGAATTCCAAGCCAAGCAGCCTCATAATTTTTAAAATATTTTAATGCGTTTATTTTTATTTTTATTTATTTTTATTTTGTCAAGCACAGAACTTGAACTCAGGGCATGGCAACTCTGCCTCAGCTTCGATCACTCCAGGCTTGGGTGCAGCCACTTGACCTACAGCCAAACCTGGGTCCTTGGGGCCCAAATGCTCACAGGAATAATAAATAAATAAAACAACACAGAAACAAAGAAGAAAAACCTGCAACATGCAGATGGTTGTCGGTTTTACATTTTTTTTCTTTGCAAGGTGACCTCCTGTGTCTGAATGACATGGCTGAAAAATGTTGGAAACCTGGCATTGCTGAAGGCTGGAGGGCTACCAGGTAAGCCATAGGCCAACATGGCAACATAGGCCCTGGGTTCAAAGCTTGGTCCTGACCCCTACAAATGGCCGGAGATCCTAATAATCTCGTTCCTATTCATAGGAATACTGATGGAAGGTTATGAATATCAAGGTTGAATAAGTTGTTCCTGAAGGATACTACTATAAAATTAGAGTGATTTTAGGAGGCCGATGGATTTTAATGAATATTTTTGACACATTAAAAGAATACTATTGATTACATGGACACAATAGTTTCGGGACAGTGGTTGATTTAATTAACAATTCATTAAGGATGAAAACAATAATATAAATTACATGGAGGCATTAAAATACCCAAATATTGGTAGGAATGTAGCCTATTTAAATAAATAATGTATAGACATCTCTGGCACTCTATAAAGATCTATATTTATTTGGGTACTGTACTACCATCTTCATGTCAATCTGTTCTTATTTTGTCAACCCCTGGGGCTCGATCTCAGGTGCTGGAAACTGCTTGTCAGCTCAATACGACCCAGGCTGGTGTACTGACACTCACCCATGCATGAATTGGGCCTTGGAGGTTGTGAGTTCAGATACCAGCAGTCACAAAAATTGACTCATGGAGACTCTCTCTCTTTCTCTTGCTCTTCTTTTCTGCTCTCTCTCTCGCTCTTGCTCTTGCTCTTCTTTTCTGCTCACTCTTGCTCTTGCTCTTGCTGCTCTTTTCTTGCTCTCTCTGTTCTATTCAGCTCTCTCTCTGTTCTCTCTCACTCTCTCTCTTGCTCTTGCTCTTCTTTTCTGCTCTCTCGCTCTCGCTCTTGCTCTTGCTCTTCTTTTCTGCTCGCTCTTGCTCTTGCTCTTGCTGCTCTTTTCTTGCTCTCTCTGTTCTTTTCTAGCTCTCTCTCTGTTCTTTTCTTGCTCTCTCTCTTTCCCAGCCACGTGGAGTGCCAACCTTGCCTGGTCCCAGCAGGTCTACCCCTTACCTGAATACCACGTGAGTGCTACTGTTCTTACCCCTCTCTCTGCTCTTTTCTGGCTCTTTTCTCTCTCTTTCCTCTCTTCCCAGCTCTCTCTCATTCCCAGGCCTTTCCCAGCCATGTGGAGTGCCAACCTTGCCTGGTCCCAGCAGGTCTACTGAATAAACCTACCCCTTACCTGAAAAAAAAAATTGACTCATGGAGTAAGAAGCCCATGGTGACACAGGTTTTCCTTTGCTGTGAAAGTCCTGGATGTCAGGTGTGTAGTTTCATACATAGACAAATCTATCCTATGTAATAAAAGTAATAAATAGTCCATGTGTAAGAACAATCAATAAAATAAATGAAAAATAAATGAATAAAACAAAAAACTGAATAGCTACACTAAGCACAATATGGAGTCAATATATGTGGCTCGATCTCAGGGCCTGGGAACAACCTGGCAGCTGAATTGGCTAAAGGCTGCTGTGCTGGCAGCCACCCATAAATGAATTGAGCCTTCTAGGCCCTGAGTTTAGATCCCAGCACTGCCAAAAATGTAATCGTGGAGTGGGGAGCCGAGCGTGACACATGATTTTCTTTTCTTTGAAAGTGCTCAGTGTCAGGTAGGATATATAATTCGGATGCAAATCAATATGCTATGTAAATAGGATGTCACAAGGGGAAAAAATGACATAGGTGGAAGAATTGTAACTACAATAAATGATAAACAGATTGAATTAGTAAGGAATCATTCTAGGATAAAATTAGATACAGTAATTATAGGACATGGATTAAGATTAATTAATATTTTATTAAGTATTAACAAAATAAAAATTGCATGGAGACATAAATACCTAATAATTGGTAGTAGCACATGATGCATAATTTAATAATATATAAACACCTGTCTCATTCTATAAAATATTTAATTATATGCATGGATGTATGAACATATGTGATAAACAATAACAGGATATTGAGTATTAATTAATGCTTTATTAATTGTTAGCTGGGACACATCATTAAATGGAGATATATTTTAATACTTAATAATTTGCAATAATATTATCTATAATTTAATAATATAGACATCTCTCTTTTGTGTATATAATATTTATATACAACAATCTATCTATTTATACCTCCTTTACTCCTGGGGCTCAGTGATTGAGTTCTCCCCTAGTAAGCACGAAGCCCTGGGTTCGATTCCTCAGTGCCACAAAAGCAGAAAACCTGAAGTTCTGCTGTCTTTCAATCAATTGAGTGCTAGCCTTGAGCACAAATGCTTAGGGACAGTGTCTAAGCCCTTACTGAAGCCCCAGCACAGCCACCAACAAAAGGTAGAATGTTCTAACTGCAATTATAGAAGGACAAGACTTCAAATACCACATCACAGAACAAGCTAGGTGTTGGCACTGACAGCTGCCACCTAACCTGACTCAGGCAGATGTAAAGAGCTGCAACCCAGCTCCACAGAACCAGCTGCTGGCTTACCCCCATCATCCTGGCTGCTTGGGAGCTTTAAAACCAAGCCCTGGTAGGTAGTATGTGAGACTCTTGGAGATGTGGCTCTAAGTAGTAGAGCCTTAGCCTTGAGCAAAGGTTATTAGAACAGTATCCCCATGCATTGAGTTCAAGCCCTATGGGTAGCCTTCCTCCCCCCACCAAAAAACACCCCCACTAAACCATTAGAAGTGAACTTGTGTGATTTGTCAAATGTTCCTCAAAGAATGGTGATACTGATGAAAGCAATCTAATTCTAATGACAGCTTGTGGAATAGAGCTATGTGCTGAGTCCTTCATAGGGTGCTCTGTGCTGAGTCTGCCACAGGGTGCTGTGTGCTGAGTTCTTCACAGGGTGCAGTGTGCTGAGTCCTGCATTGGGTGCTGGGTGCTAAGTCTTCAGAGGATGTTGTGTGCTGAGTCCTTCAAAGAGTGCCATCTGCTGTGTCTTTCACAGGGTGCATTCTTTCATATGGTCCTTGTAAGAGCTACACAACTGAGATGATTATGCAGACAAGAATATTGAGATGCAGATATGTCCCCATGGCAGGGACAAAATTATGTATTACTGAAGAGTGGGTTGTTTACTGCAGACAATTGTTTTGTTTTGTTTTTTTCTCAGTCATGAACTTTGAACTAGCGGCATAGGCACTGACCCTTAGCTCTTTGGCACATGGCTAGCACTCCACCATATGGAGCCAAGGACCCCATTGCAGTAGAGTGTCACAGCCTAGGGTTCTCTGTCAGCCTGCCTTCTCAGGAAGCTGAGATCTGAGGATCTGGCTTCCAAATTATACCACACACAAAAGGTCCTATGAGACTATTATCTCCAATTCACCACTAAGAAACCTGAAGTGAAAGCTGAAAGCTGGATGCTTGTCACTCATGCTTGTCATCCTAGCTCTTAAGGAGAATGAGATCTGAGGATCATGGTTCAAAGCTAGCCTGGGCAGGAAAGTCTTTGAGACATTTAGATCCAATGAACCATGAGACGGTGCTTTGTCTCAAGTGGTAGAGCAGAAGACTTGAGGGACAGCACCCAGGCCCAGACTTCAACTGCTACAACCAACAACAACAAAAAAGAAACAAAATAACAAACTGGAAGAAGAGGCCTGGGAATGTGCCTTGGGGTAGAGTGCTTTGCATCTATGAAACTCTGGAGTTGATTTCTCAGGTACACATCACTAGAAAAAAGCCTGAAGTGTCTCTGTGGCTCAAGTGTGAGAGGGCTATTCTTGTGCAAGAGGAATTAGGTACAGTGCTCAGGTCCTGAGTTCAAGCTCCAGGACTGGTGTATGGCTGCATGTGCCCCCACACACCCACACCCACACACAGACCAGAAGTAAAGCTGTGACAAGAAATGGCAAAGCACTGGGCTCCTGCACTGAGCTTATGATCAGCACCCAGACCCTGTGTTCAAGCTCAAAAATTTGCCACCCAGGGCTCAGCTAGAAGATGTCAAATGTTTCAAAACCTAATGTGCTTCAGCAATCCTAGGTGACAGGAAGCATGGTGAGATCAGACATGTGCTTGGATTTCCAAAGATTCCAGAAACCTAGCAGAGGTATCATAGGCCCATCAGCACCCTCAATGAAACATTTCTTGAGTTAAGTGCCCTAGTTTACTGCCAGAAGGACTCCTGAATTATATTGAGCACTGTATCTGAACACCAGAATATAGTCTTACAAAGACAAGATAAGTGCTGGGAACTTGGCCTGCCACGGGAGATAGCAAAAATGAAGGCTTCCTGTCAAAACGGAGCACTGGGGAGAGAGATAGCTTGGGGTACAAAGAGGCCTTTTTGTCCTGACCTTCAGAGCCCTTCCACACTCATCCTCACTAATTGGCCCAGATGGAGTTGTTTGTTACACAGCTGTACAGGACTGAGGCCTTTTGTCTGCCTGACCAGACAATGAGTGAGACTTCTTCCAGCAGGCCTGGGAGGCAGAGAAACCCTCAGGCTGTATTGGGAACTGTGAGGGGAGCCCAGGAACATGCACTGTCATGAAAGCAGTCTCTGTGTTATGAAATCTTTGTATTGAAAACAAATTTTCTAGCTTGGTGACTTTCATCATAGCTACTCTGGAGCTTCACCTATAGGAATAGATCCACACATACACAAAGACATGGAAGCAGGTCCTGGGGTTGAACTGTGAGCATAGTTGTTGTCCCTGAGTTACTTTTGCTCAAGTGTAATGAATTAGCCTGGAGCCACAGCACCACTTCTGGGTTTTCTGTGATCTCTTAGAAATAACAGTGTCATGGACTTTCCTACACTGGCTGGATTCAAACTCAGATTCTCTACATCTCAGCCTCCTGAGGAGCTGGGATTACAGTCAGCAGCCACTGGCACCTACCTTTCTTTTCTTCTTCATTTTTTAAATTTGGACAGTCTGACTACTTAACAGCATCATTCCAATGCTTTGAATTTATAAATAAACCACCCAATGTTCTTTATAGGTGCTTTCTCTGAGAAGGTTTTTCTCTCCTCATCTTCCCCTCTGGTCACAGGTTTAAAGCCAAAAGTGAGAAATGAGTGTCACATGATTTTGGCAGCAAATGTCCACAGGACATGCCAGTTCAGTCACTTAGCATTGAGCTGCAGTGAATTTACTGTCTCAGGACGAGAGGACCAAAAGCTGGAGCGATCCTCATACTGTCTGCATTGCACCTAAGGCCTATGAAATTATCTAATAATTATGCGTGTTTTGTGTCTCCAACCGTAATTATCTAGAACACACTGGAAGCATCATCACATTTCCATTTTTCTCTAGTACCTCTGGAGATTTTGACTAAGGGTTTGTGTAGAGCAGATCCTCCATGAATCCTGAGGAAAGCCACTTGAAATCTCCTCAGGAGATCTCTGTTCAAAGTCCGCTCGAGCAGGAAAGTCTGTGAGACTCTTATTTTCAATAAATCACCAGAAACCAGAAGTGTTTCAGTGGCCCAGAGGGTAGAGCTCCAGCTTTGAGAAAGAAAGCCGAGCAAGAGATACAAGCCATATCAGGCAGGAAAGACTGGCAAGCGCTTATGTCCAATTAACGACCAGATGGCTGGAAGTGGAGGTGTGGCAGTGGCAGAGTCTCAGCCTTGAGCAAAACAGCTGAGGAACACATAGGGCCCTGAGTTTAAGCCCTGGGATGGCCACTAAAATAATTGAAAAAGAGAAGGCTACGTTCATGTATGAGTGTCCTACCTACTTATGTGTGTATATTACCTCCCTGAGTGCAAACAGATTGTATGCAATGCTTCTCCTTTTATGTACAGATTTATTTTTCAGATTGGCTTGTTGCACATACTGCATCATTCTCTTCTTTTCAGGCCCATTGCTTTTCTCTTCCAGATTTCCAGGACAGTGTCCTTACATGATGCACACTTAAGATCTCAGTAGCTTTTATTTACATTTTATTATGAGACCAAGGCAGGAACAGTCACAAATTAGGCAAGGGAAGAGAAGATCAGGGTTTTTGAAATAACCAGTAGTCAGAAAATTAAACTTGGGAGATGTAAAATGGTAGCATAGTTAGGTAGAAACTACCATTAAGAAAAAGATGAGAGGGCTGGGAATGTGGATTAGTGAGAGAGTGCTTGCCTAGCATGCAAGAAACCTTGGGTTTGATCCCTCTGTAGCACATGCACAGAAAAAGCCAGAATTGGTGCTGTGGCTCCAGTAGTAGAGTGCTAGAGACAGTGCCCAGGTCTTGAGTTCAACTCAAGTACAATTAACTTCTCATCACCATGCGAAACCCAAGAAGCTCTTGAACATCTGCCCTTTCAGAAGTGGTAGTCAGTGTGTCATAGTCATTTCTGCCCTGGCTGGCTTCACCCTGTGATCCTCAGACCTCAGTTTCCTGGGCTAGGGGATGGGCCTTAGCTACTGGTGCTCTGCTAGGTCAGAAGTGTAATGACATTGACAATATAAGTGAACTGCTCATCACAAAGGGCTTGGGGAGCATATTAAGCCTTTCAACAATGGACCTTTCAGAACTCTGTAGGACTCAAGGTTATAATGCTAGAGTCTGAGAGGCTGGGCATATGGATCTGCTAAATTTGAACCTTGAGCTCTAACTCCAATTCTGGTATACATCATCGTTCATTTTCCAGAGAATGTTCTCCTAATTAGCAAATAGGAAAAGTACTTTGATTAACCCTCACTTTTTCCCATTGTATGTCTCAAACTCAAGTTTGGGCACTGACCCTGAGCCCTTCACCTCAAGGCAAACACTCTACCACTTGAACCACAGCACCACTTGGGGTCTTTTCATGGTTCATTGGTGATCAGAGTCTAACAGGCTTTCCTTGCCTAGGCTGTCTTTGAACTGTGGTCTTCAGATCTCAGCCTCCTGAGAAGATAGGGTTCCAGGTGTGAGCCCCTGGCATCTGGCCTATTGTTTTTTCCAGTGCTGGGGCTTGAACTTAAGCCCTGGGTACTGTCTCCATGCTTCTTTTTCTCAAGGCTTGTGCTCTACCACTTGAGCACTCCACAGCTTCTGGCTTTTTCTGAGTATGTGGCACTGAGGATTCAAACCCTGGCAATCATGCATGCTGAGCGAGCTCTCTACCACTAAGCCACATTCCCAGTCCCACCCTTACAATTTTATCCCTCAATTTGCCTATCCTCAAGGAAAGGCTTCTCAGTATAAATCATCTAAAGAAATCCCTATAGGAAAGTTTTAAAGATAAACAAGACACAGCTCATATTTGCGAGAGACTCTAAACATGTGAAGGCTGTGACAAATGCTTCCATTTAATTTTGTATCATGTTTCAACCCTTAATAAATTATTAATGAAAAATGAGTCAACGTCCTAAATTAGTGTGTGCAATTTTATAATAGATGTGCAAAATGTAATAAATATTATGTGTATAATAATACTAATACAATAAACAATAAGTAAATGAAAAAATTGGAAATACAGAAATACAAAATCAATAATAAAAATCATAGTTTTTAATAAACATACACATGTAAAATGTAACATATATTACACATGTACATAAATATTATTTTCCATTATAGAGTCTTAATTCAGAACCTGGAAACTGTACCCTGAATTCCTTTTCCTCAAGGACAGTGAGCTTCCCCTTAATCTACTATGCAAATGAGTTACCTGGATGGTGAGACCAAATCCCAGCAGTGGCAGAAATACTAACCCCAGTTCCAAGACAGTGAGAATTACTTTTAATAGATGCAATTATGTTTATTCAGTTCCAAACGGAATATTTTAAAAGCAGCAGTGTATAATTTTGTATAGCTATTCAGACATCCTTCCCTTACCTGCAAAGTGCTTATCTGAGCTCTAAATTGTTTCCTTTTTTGTACATTTTTTGTTGTAAAAATATTGTATAGAGGGATTACAGTTACATGAGCAAAATAATGAGTACATTTACTATTGAGCACTGTTGCCTCCTCCTTTGTTTTCCCCTTGCCATCCTTTCCCTCCCACCTCCACAGCTACCCCCCCAACCCCCAGGTGAGGTCAGTGACTTAATTTTTTGTTTTTAGCTAGGCACAAGATTTGAACTCAAGTAGTAGAAACTCTGCACCTTCCCTCACATTGCTACAGATTTACCAAGATCCTGAGTTCAAATCCCAGGCTAGGAAAGAAAACTGGCAGATTTTCCAAACCAGGGGGATGTTTTTCAATTTAGTTAAATAATTAATTAATTTTTTATTTATTCTTTTTTTTGTCAACCATGGAGCTTGAACTCAGGTGGTGGCAAATATACCTCAACTCTGATTGCCTTAGACTGGACTGTAGCCACAGTCAATCCTGGGATCCTAGGCCCAGAAGGCTTGCAGGAAGAAAAAAAAAGCTGGGACAGCACAAAAAGTGGTGAGCTGCAGAGGACTGGGGGTTTTACGTTATTCTTTTCTTTACAGGGTGACCATCCTGAGTCTGAATGGCATAGCTGCAAAGTGGAGCTGAACTGCTATTCCTGAAGGCTGGTGGGCCATCAGGGAAGCCAAAGGCCAACCTGTCAACATAGGCCCTGGGTTAAAAATCTAAGTCCTGACACCTACCAATGGCAGGACAGCACAAGAGACTCATTCCTATGCATAGGAATACTGATTGAATGAGTAGTTCGTGCCTCAGTCGAGTCTAAAAGTGGATGTAATAATCCTAGGATGCTGATTGATTTTAATTGATAGTTTATTAAGCATGAAAAGAATAATATTACTTCAAAGTCAGTATAATAAATACCTAGGAGTTGGTAGGAATGTAGTAGGCGTCATTCAATCAGATAGATGGGTCTGGAACTCTATCAATATGTACTAATTGTATACCACCATCTGACAATCCATGTATCACTGTTTTGGCCAATCCTGGGGCTCCATCTCAGTGCTAGGAACCATCCCACAGCTTCATTGGCTAGAGGCTTCTACTCACCCTTACCCATTCATGAATTGGGCCTGCTAGGCCCCCAGTTCGTATCACAGCACTGCCAAAAGTTTAATCTTGGAGTAAGAAACCAAGTGTGACACATGTTTTCCTTTTCTGAGAGAATCCTGGGTGCCAGGCATTATAGTGAACACATCTACAAATCTAGTTGCTAGGTGATAGGAAGTAAACAATGTAATAAATGGTATAGGGGTTAAAGACTCAATAAAGTAAATGATAAATAAATGAATAAAACAAGAAATGAAATGAATAACCACACCAAACATGATATTGTCTGACTATATGGAAGTATAAATCCTGTCTTTAAAATGTAAATAAAATGCATATAAGGAGTATGTTTTGCAGGACTGAGGCTTGAATTCAGACCTAGGAACAGGCCTGATTTTCTTGACTTCAAGTATGGTGTGATTCCCCTAGCACGACAGTGCTGCCTATTTACCCAGACCTTGAGTTCAAATTCCAGGCCTGGAAGAAAAAATGGCATGAATTGCAAAACAGGGAGATAAATAATTGTTTTTTAATTTTTTAAATTGTTTTAATTTTTAATTGTTTTAATTTAATTTGTTTGTTTGCTTTTGGCCATGAACGTGGCTTGAACTCAGATTGTGACAGCTCTGTCTCAGCTTCCATCACAATAATCTGGGGTGCAGCTTCCAGAACCAAAGCCGATCCTGGAATCCTAAGACCTGAAGTCTGACAGGAAAACAAAATGAAAATTACACTAAAACAATCTGCGAGCCGTACATGGTAGGCAGTTTCTTGGTTATGGTTCCTTGCACGGTGACCATCCTAGGTCTGAATGACATGGATGCCATGCACAGGTGACCTGTCATTGCTCAAGGCTGATGGACTGTCAGGAAAGCCATATGCCAACCCAGCAACACAGTCCCTGAGTTCAAATCCTGGTCCTGACACCTACCAATGGCAGGAGATCACAAGAGACTCCTGCCTGCGCTTAGAAATTCCGATGGAGGGGCTGGGAAAGTGGCTCAGTGGTAGAGTGCTTGCCTTGCATGCCTGAGGCCCTGGGTTTGATTCCTCAGCACCACATAAGCAAAAAGAAAAAAGCCGGAAGTGGCGCTGTGGCTCAAGTGGTAGAGCACTAGCCTTGAGCTGAAGAGCTGAGGGACAGTGCCAAGGCCCAGAGTTCAAGCCCCATGACTGCGCCCAAAAAAATTAAAAAAAAAAGAAATTATGATGGAATGGTATCCAACTCATGATTGAATAGTTCTTGCAGCGTTCTGGACTCAAATTAGATGCAATAATCCTAGGATGCTGATTGAACTTCATTAATGGTTAATTAGGCATGAAAAGAATAATACTCCTTCAATGGAGCCACAATAACTACCTAAGACTTGGTAGGAATGTAGCAGATGTCATTGAATACTAGATACACGGCTCTGGCACTCTGTACTAATATATATTTATTGGTGTACTACCACCTGCCTATCCATGTATGGCTATTTTGGCCCACCCTGGGGCTCGATCTCAGAGCCTGCCAAAAATTTCCTCCTGGTGTAAGAAGCCAAGTGTGACACCTGTTTTCCTTTTCTGTGAGAGTGTGTGGTGTCAGGCATGATGGAGAACAAGTCTACAAATCTAAATGCTATGTGATAGGGTGTAAACAATGTTATACATGGTTAGGTGTCATCACAGTCAATAAAATAAACGAATAAAACAGAAAGTACAATGAATAACCACAGCAAACATGATATGGACTGAACACCAGTCTGGAAGTTAAATCCTATCTTTAAAATACATGTGAAGACTACGTTTTCCCGAGTTGGGGCCTGAATTCAGGCCTAGGGAAGAGGCCTGACTTTCTGATCTTCAAGCATAGAGAGCTTCCCCTTCACCCAGAGTGTAAGAGTTACCCAGACCCCGAGTTCAAATCCCAGGCCTTGCAGACAAAAAATAGCACACATTTCAAGCCAGGGAGCTTCATTACCATTTTTCATATTTTTTTAAGTTCACTTGGCCTTTATTTGACACATTTTGATTTTATAACATGAGAGTTTTTCAAAAAGGGGTTTAAACGTTTACATTTCAGCATAGCACATTGGTGTTTCCATTTTGACCATCTGCCATGAAGAGTGAGAATGAAAATGAGTATATCATTCCTCCCTAGAAAGACAGTTTATGTTATTTCTATTTAGAGTTATTTCTATAACTATAAACTCTCTGCAATTGTATCATATGTTTTCCTCAGTGCCTACAATAAAATACTTAAGGGGAGACCTCATACCACAAAAGGTTGGGTTTCTGAATAAAAACTCACTTCTGTGAGGACAGGAGGTACTTGTAAGCATTATGGGAATAAAGTGAATTTTAAAATGAGAAACTAAAACATTGGGAATGGGATGTAGCTCAGTAGTGGAGTACTTGCCTAAGGAGCATAAGACACTGGAAGAAAAGGAAGACAAGTTTCCTAAAGATTAGAAGGTTAGAATTTTATGATCTGTATGAACAAACTTCTTTCTTTCTTTCTTTCTTTTTTGTCGGTGGTGGGGCTTGAACTCTGGGCTTGGCTGCCCAACTTCAGCTCTTCAACTCATGGCAAGTACTCTACAGCTTGAGCCACAGTGCCATTTCCGGTTTGTTGGAGAGAAGCCACAGTGCGATTTCTGGTTTATTGGAGATAAGAGTCTCATGGACTTTCCTTTCCATGCTGGCTTTGAACTGCCATCCTCAGATCTCAGCCTCCTGAGTAGCTAGGATTATAGGCGTGAGCAACTGACGCTGAACACATGAACAAATTTATTAAAGATTGATTGTGAGGAATGAAACTTGGAATACACTTTTAACATAAATAACTTATAATGCCATTGTTAATGCACTAATTCAGAAGTATTTATTCATTGACTGGTTTCTTAGTTTATTGAAAGATATATAAATATATATATATATATATTATATATACATATATATTATTAAAACATAGCTTTGAAGTGTACCTAAAACATATGTGCTCATGAAAATTATACAACTGCACAAGCTTGATGTTTTATTTTCAGTTTGTTGGTACCATAAATTAGGTGGGATATGTGTACTGTTGTTTTGTTCTCTGTTTTTGGAGGATTTCTCTCTGCTTTCTTCCCCTATGCCCCTCTCTCTGCACTTGAATTCAGCTTGCTCTTTCTTGGCTTGATTGTTTATAGCTGATTTTCTACCACTTCAGCCATACCTGTAGCCTAGCTTTTTGCCAGTTAATTGGAGATGTCGTTTCTCAGGCTTTTCTGCCTGGATTGGCTTTGAAACTTCATCTTCCAGTTCTCACCTCTTGAGTAGCTGGAATTACAGATGTGAGCCACTGGGATGCCTAGGGATGAATTCGACTTTGGTTGGTGTATTCTTTCTGTTTTTCTAAGCATGGGATCATCTACTATAGAATTTCTCTGAATATCCTGGGTATGAAGTAAGATATATAATACATATGCTAATCTGTATAGTTCTCATAAGATGTAATCCATTTAATACATGTTATAAGTGTAATAATAGTCAATGTAAATAATGAATGAATGACTAGTGCAAAAAATAAAAAAGTAAACAGGCAAATAATATGCAGTAAACATAAGTATGTAGATATTAATCATTATTTCAAATGTGGATGAATATTACTTTAACAGGCCTGGGCATTGAATTCAGGCCTAGGGAACAGGACTGAATTGCTTGTCTTCAAAGACGGTGAGTTTTCCCATCCTCCATAGTGCATTAGATTTACCCAGACTCTGAGTTCCAGGCCTGACAGGAAAAAAAAAGGCACGAATGTCAAGCCGGGGAGCTTCATTAGTATTTTTACAATTTTTTTTTCGTGGGGCTTGAGCTCCGGCCTTGGGCACTGTACCTGCACTCTTCAGCTGAAGGCGAGCACACTACCACTTGAGCCACAGCACCACTTCTGGTTTTCTTGTGCTTTATTGGAGATAAGAGTCTCAAGGGCTTTACAGCCTGGGTAGGATTAAACCACAATCCTCAGTCTCTTGAGTAGCTAGGATTACAGGTGTGAGCCACCGGCATCTGGCTATTTTTAATATTTTAATTTTTTTGATTGATTGATTGCCAATCACAGGGCTTGAACTGAGGTTGTGGCAACACTGCCTGAGATTCCTCACCCTAGGCTGGGATGGTGCAGCCTCTGGACCCACAGCCCATCATGGGTTGGTATGCCTCGGGGGCTGACAGGAAAACAAAATGAAAACAGCACCGAAGAAAACGGAGATCTGTGGATGGTTGGCGGTTTCTTGGTTTTCTTCCTTGCATGGTGACCATCCCGGGTCCAAATGACACGGCTGCAACCTGTAGGTCACCTGGCACTGCTGAAGGTTGGCAGGCTGGCAGCGAAGCCATAGGCCAACCTGAACACATAGGTTCTTAGTTTGAATCCCAGTCATGCCACTTACAAAGGGCTGGGGAGCTTAAGAAACTATTGCCTGTCCATAGGAGCACCAGAGGAATATGAACAATGTCATGGTTCGATGAGTAGTTCATCAATCAGTCTAGCAGAAAATTAGACCCAATAATCACAGGACACCGACTAATTTTAATTCATAATTTATTATGCACTAAAAGAATACTATTGATTAAATGGAGTCCTCACTAAAGACCTGAGAATCCATAGGAGCGTCGTATGTGTCATTGAATACTAAATAGACATTTCTGGCAGTATGTAAATATCTAAATTTATACATCATCTGCATAGAACATTTTTGCTATTTTGGCCAAACCTGGAACTCGATCCCAGGTCTTGGGATCCAGTTGGCACCTGCATGAGCTAGATGCTGCCGTGCTGACACTCACCCCTTCATGAATTGGACCTCCTAGTCGCTCAGTCAATGTCCCATCATTACCAAAAGCTTCTTTCTGGTGTAAGATTCCATGTGTGACACCTGTTTTACTTTTGTGTGGAAGTGTTGGATGTCAGGTATGATGTACATGTTATGTCTGCAAAGCTACATGCTATGGAATAGATTGGAACAAATGTAATAAATGTTATAGGTGTACTCACAGTCCATAATATAAATGCTAAATCAATCAATCAATAATAATAAAATATAATGAATCACTCCAACAAACATGATTTAAAATGAATATAGAGATATAACTCAAATATTTAAAATGTCTATAAATGTTATATTTTTCAGTACTGGTACTTGAATTCAGGTCTAGGGAAGAGTTGAGAAGCTCATGCATGATTCACATAGGAAATGATCTTAAGAGTGCATGAAGTGTGACAATAATAATTATATTCAGGAAATTGAGGCATTGGGAAAGATCCAAGAATCAGTAGTCACATGGAAGATAGGATTCCAACACAGCTCACAACATTTCTAACTCTATACAAACAGGCCTTTATTAGCATATTGATTTCAGCTTATGAATGGATGAATATGGTGCTCCACCCCCACCACGGGACTACATCTGAGGTCCTGGGTATGGCCTAGCTCCTTAGTGGCTCACAAGAGGTTGTGCTCATGTGGACCCATTTGGCAATTGGTTCTGCTAGGACCTGAGTTCAACTTCCAGCACTGCCAAAAGGTTCATCCTGATTGAGATGCCAAACCTTGCAGATGTTTTCCTATCCTGTGCAAGTCCTGGGTCACAGCTAGGATCTAGAAAACATAGGCAACTCTATACCCATGGGAAAAGGTTGTCACCCATGTGAGCACAGTTATATATGTCATCCTATACTCAATAAAATACACAATACATAGAAGAATAAAACACAAAAAGATTAACTACACTGAAAACAAGGTGCATACCACACCTGTATGTAAATAGAGATCCTATGTTTAAAAGAGGTGGGCTTGTCCAGTGCTGGGGCTTCAAATCAGGCCCAGTACCAGTTCTGACCTTTTAGTCTTCAAGGACAGTGCGCTTCACCTTCCCCCACAGTGCAACAGAGTTATCCAAACCTGAGTTCAAATCCCAGCTCTCGCAGTAAACTGGCACAATTCTGAGCTAGGGTTGTTCATTCATAGTCTTTTCATTTTTTTTTTTTTACCAGATCCGGGGCTTGAACACAAGTCGTGGCAACTCTGCCTCAGCTCTGATCATCCTAGGCTGTAGACTCTGGACCCACAGCCAGTCCTCGAACCCTTGGACTCTGGGGTTTGCTGGAAAAAAAAAACCTTCCGGGGGAAAAAAAGCAGAGGAAATTCCACCTGGCTCTTTTATGTTCATTTTCCTTTGCATGGTGACCATTCTGGGTCCAAACATGGCTGCCTGCAGAGTGAAGGTGACCTGGCATGGCTGAAGTCCTACTGGTTTTCAGTGGAGCCACAAGCTAACCAGACAGTGAAGGCCCTGAGGATGAATCCCAGTCAGCTCTGTTACGATGAGGGAATGTCTGGAGATCTTGGGACACTCGTTTCCAGACCTAGGAAGAGTCGTGGAATGCAATCAATCTCATCCTTGGATGAATAGTTCCTGCTTGATGCGAGTAGGAAATGATAGGCAAGACTCATGGGGTATCAATTATTTTTAATGAAGAGTTGATGAAACATGACCATAATCATCACAGTCATGAAATGGAGTCATGGAGGAAGATCCAAGAATCATTAGTCACAAGGTAGATTGGATTCCATCACTGGTTGCCATCACTTCGGGGCTCAATCTCAGGTCTTGGGAATGGCCTAGCTCCTTAGTGGCTCAAAGACTGGTGTGCTTACCTAGACCCATTCTCCTATTAGGCCTGGCAGTCCCCGAGGTCAGATCCCAGCACTGCCAATAGATGAATCCTGATGTGAGAAGCCAATTGTTGCACCTGTTTTTCTGTCCTGAGAAAGTACTGGGTCTCAGCTAGGATGTAGTATGCTATATAGGGCGGCAGGGGAGGCAGAGCAGGGAGGAATGTGGTGGGGGGCTGGGAGGAAGAAGGGAAGGGATGGGAAAGGGAAACAAAGGAGGAGGCTACAATTCTTGCTAAGAAATGTACTCATTATCTTGACCATGTAGTTGTAACCCCTCTGTACAGTATTTTCAAAATAAAAAAAATGGAAAATAAATGAATAAAACAAAAAAGAATAAATAACCACAACAAACAGGATATAGACTGACCATCTATATGTAAGTACAAATTCTACCTTTACAATGTATATAAATAGAATGTTCCGGGTTGGGTACTTGAATTCAGGCCTAAGGACCAGGCCTTACTTTCTTGTCTTCAAGCATGGTGAGCTTCCCCTTCATCCACAGTGCTTCAGAGTTACCCAGGCCTTAAGTTCAAATTCAAAGGTAGGAGAAACGGCGTGAATTGCAAGCCAGGGAACTATTTTTTTTCTCCTTTTTTGCCAAGTACGGTCTTGAACTCGGGTCATGGCAACCATGCCTCAGCTTTCATCACCATAGGCTGGGGTAGAGCCCCTGGAAACACAGCCTATCCTGACATCCTAGAACTTCAGGCCTTGTGCCGGGAGGGTGGGTTGAGGGGGAGGCTGGGGATGGGGGGACATGCACAGAAAAAAATGGTGAGATGGTGTTTTTTTCATTTTCTTCTTTTGCACCGAGGTGGGATGGTGTTTTTTCATTTTCTTCTTTTGCACCATGGCCGTCTCATTCTGAGTGATCCGGCTCCAAAGGATACTTCACTTGCATTGCTGAAGGCTGGCAGGCTACTGGGGAAGCCATAATCCCGAACAATGATTATCCAGGCACCAGTGGCTCTCACCAGTTCTCCTTCATACTTACAAGGCTGTGATAGCAGGATCATGGTCAAAGTCACCCTAGGCAGGAAAGTCCTTGAGACCACTGTCCAACTTCAATGCCAACAAAGCCAGAAGTAGAGTTGTCTGGCTCCAGTGGTAGAGGGCTAATCTTGAGCAAGAACAGCTCATGGACTGTGCCCAGATCCTGAATTCAAGTTCCAGGACTGGCAACAAACAGACATAAAAAAGAATCTGTGCAGCCATCTGGATAAAGCAGGTCTCCCTCTTGTCCCCAACTGGATTGGACATAGTTTCCTGGTAAAGGGGCTGCTGTCATCTTGACTCCATCCATTCTGTCTGCATCAAAGCATTCCATGCACATCCCCATTCTTTCATGGTTCTTTTTGACCAATGGGATGCAAGAATAGTGGCCATGCTCATATTCCATGCTTCCCAGTAGCACCTGGATTCCCTCTGTTGGGTGACACCACTACCAGCAGTTGAGGAAGGAAGAGGTGGGTGAGTGGTGAGCAAGAGACTCCAGGTGACTTTGAGGTAGCGTAGGAAATGACATCCTAGTCGGTGAGTGGGAGAAGAGAGGATATCCTAGAGCCTGGGAATGTAGCCAGCCCAACTTTCCCATCCCGGCTCTCAGATGTCTGAAACAATAAGACTCAATGAGAGAACTGTGGGCAAGAAACTGCCCCAAGAACACCAGCAGTATCCTCCCGACAGACCTGAAACATTCAAGAAAAAAAAAGAACACGAAAAAAGGAGGGATCCCCAAGACAAACAAAACTGGGGAGCCTGATTGAATGGAGAGTCCGGCCAAAGGTGATGGGGACCATGGACGTCCCCTGCCTTTGGACACAGTCACAGCCACCAGGATCCAGAGTGTCAAGGGTCCCAATACCACCAAGGATCCACAGAGGTACTAGCCGCATGTGGTGCCCACCCTGGACCACAGAAAAAAAGAAACCAGGTACTATGTGCCAAGATCCAACCACTGAAGCAGGGAAAGACAGACCCACAGGATCAATGGGAGTAAGAGAGGGAGAAGATAGACCAGATACATGCAGCACCAAAAATGGAGATAGAGATCCACAAGGCACCCATACAGCGGTTGGTTTCAGCAGAAAGCGATTTACAATGTGCACTGGCCCAAGTGCAGCAGGCCACTGATGACAGAGAAAGGGAGCACAAAGCTCTCACCAGCTGCCTGCAAGCTACAGAGTGGTGTGTGGCAGAGCTGGAGATAGTGACTTCTGTGGTCACTGCTGCAAAGAAGGAGACCAAAATGTTCTTCGAACAGCTGAATGATGTCACCCTTCAGCTCTAAGAAAAGACCAGAAGCTAAGGTGACCTGGAGCAAATGAACACAGAGTTGCAGGAGAAGCTGGAAGTGCTGTGGATACAGAGGTGCAACGTGAAGAAGAGAATATGCAAGTTCCAATAAGTGCTGGAGGGGAGTGAGGTACTGAAGAGACTACTGGACAACCAGAGCTGGCTGGTGACCACAGCGAATCTGGAGAGAGACATGTTCATGGAGGACCTGAGCATTGAGAGGTCCACATGAAAGGAGGAGGCATGGTGGCTGACCCAATGGCTGAACCAACTGACAGAGGAGAAGGAATGAGGGGCAAGGCATGTGTTAGACCTAGGGAATGAGCTGTGAGAACTGAGAAGGAAGCCGGTAAAGCCACAGCCCACCGCAGGACCATCTCAGGCCAAGTGGCATCTGCAAGCCCAGGCCTACAGCAAGCAGATGGAGTTGAAAAACCTAGAAGAACAACTTCACATCCAGGTCCAGGAAAACCAGTCTCCATCTTCAGAATGTGGAGCAGCAGGAGCAACTGCAGAGACTGGAGGAGAAAGCCTAGGATCAGCAGGAGATCCCTGAGACCCCACATGAGCATGTGTGTGGGATGGACAACCGGAGGAAAAGCTTGCCCTGCTGTGGGAAGCTCTTCACAAGGTGAGCAGTGAGAAGGAGGAGCTCGCCAGCATCCTGGACTCAGAGCAGCAGATGAAGAAACATCTGTGGGAACAGTTGGACTGCACAGAGAGAGCCAAGCAGCTCAGGAGCAGCAAGAGCAGTGCCTGGGCCAGTGCAGGAGTTCAGAGCCTCCTGTGAATGGCATATCTCCTCCAATGATCGGCTGTGCTCTGAGAAGGAGGCCCTGCAGCAGCACTTAGAGAGGCAGATCCAGCTGCTGGAGCAGCTGAAGCAAGTGAAGGGCTCAACAAACTGGAGGGACCAGGTGGTGTCCCCGAAGTGGCAGGACACTCTCAAGTGCCTGGAAGCCACCAGATCACAGGAGGAGTGCCTGCAGGCCCAGCTGAGCTTCCTGGCTTTTTCTGTGCAAGGTGAAGGCATGAACCCTGCAGAAACAAAAGATAAGGAGGCAATTCTCTGCCCCCCGTCCCCATCGCGATGTGAC
The DNA here is from genome assembly GCF_000151885.1 of Dipodomys ordii. NCBI lineage: Eukaryota > Metazoa > Chordata > Mammalia > Rodentia > Heteromyidae > Dipodomys > Dipodomys ordii. The sequence goes on along the minus strand of NW_012284997.1, from coordinate 4,051 downwards.
CATCACAGAGGATGGAGATGTTCCCCAGACCAAGAGTGACATGGCTCTGAGAGTACTCTTGGAGGATGAGATCCACAGGGGGAAACTCTTGCCACAAGACTGGTGGGCCAGCTGCAGTCGCCCCCTAGCCGACCCAGCAGCTCAGTGCCAGACTGAGCTGGAGCCACAGGACCTCAGCCCCATGAGCTGCCACCACAGCATGCATGGGGATGGGAAGCGGGACACATGGGCATCTGAAAAAAAATCTGCTTCATCCATGACCGGCCAGATGAGGTGGACTTCCAGAGTCCAGCAGGTGAGCTCCCCCATTGATGTAGCCATCTGTCAGCACACATCCAAACTATCGAGGAGTCCTTCATGGTGTGTAAAGAGCAGATGTTGGTCCTGAATGAGCTGTGTTGGGACAAAGCCCAGTGCATGCACTCGCTGTCCTAGGAGATACTGGAGAAGAGAAGAGTGCTGAGGGAGCTGCTGTCACTCCTCACAAGGGAAGGCACATACAGCGGTCTCCAGATACCAGCACAGGCTGAGCCCCCCTCCCCCCACCAACACTGCTTCAGATGCCTCAGGGCCTGTGGTGGCTGAAATGTGGGAAGAGCAGAAAGGTTTTTTTTTTTTTTCAGAAAGGTTTTGAAAAATTGCAACTTGAAGACAGCATGGAAACTGGCAGAGGAGAGGTAAGAGTTCCCGACTCCTTAGTGGACTCCCCCATGGACCATGTACTGCCCCAGATGCTCCACATCTAGATCAGCCCACAGCTCCCAGGCTCAGGGGAGGAGTGCTCCCTCACTTTCTCCTGTGGACTGATGTAGATGATGACTCTCTATGTGACATACTGACTCTCAAAAGCCTTGGCAGCCACCAGAAGTAGGTGACCAAGTGGATTTCTCTCAGGCCTCCATCTGCTGGGCAACAGGAAGGATAAACTGGGGGTAGGGTAGGGCAGAGGCTGAAGGGAGTTGGCCCAAACTCATGGGACATCTAAGGGCCCATTGGTGGCCAGGAAAGAGACCCATGTTATGCTTATCACAAAGAATAAATTGTTTTTAAAGCAAAATTGGCCTAAAAACAAAGATTTGTTCCTCTAGCCTTGGGGCTTGAACCCATGCCTAGCCACTGTCCCTGAGCTCTTTTTGATCAAGGCTGGTCCCACCTCCCCTTCCACTTTTTCTGTGTGGAATAGAACCCAAGGCTTCAGGCATGCTAAGTGAACAATCTACCACTAAGCCACACTCTCAGCTAGGATGATTCTCCCCCCTCACAAACCCATATGGCCATTCCACAGATAAATAGGAAGTAAGGGCTAGGATGAATATGAAGCACAAGTCTGGTTCAAACAAAAATATTCCCCTGACCCCTCTTCCCAAACCCTCAGTTGAAGTTTCTCTTCTACCATTGAGGGATGAGAGAGGGAGAGGGGACTCCCAAGAGAGTACCAACAACTGGCCCCCTGAGTCCCACATCCTCCCCCACACAAGTGGTCCTCCAGATTCTGATCTTACCTGACTCAATGTGAAGTCTACACTGTCTCCCCACCATTGCAAGGCTCAGGATGAAATAAAGGTCAGCCATAATCTCAGCCTACACCCAAGGTGGAAGCTTCTAGTCCCAGACCTACTTCCACCTCTGACTGCCCCTAGTTAGGCCAGACCCATCACTCACCACTATGTTGGTGGTGATGACCTCATGGATGGATTCCAGAAATAAGGTCTATGGCAAAGAGCAGAAGCAGCAGGGTGAGCAGGGCAGAAGGAGGTGGGGAGATTGCTCTGGGACCTTCCTTGGAGCCCTCCCATCCAGCCAGACCCATGCTGACCCAAAGCACGGACAAGGCCAAGGGGTGAGACGAGATGGGGGAGCACAGGAGTAAAGGAGGTACTTCTTTGTCTTGGAGGACTTGATTAATTCCAATTATAATTAATTCCAATTATATTTGGCCCATGCCAATCCCAAAGGCAACATGCAATGCTTCTCCTTGTTGTTGTTGGCCGTGAGCGCTGTCCCTGAGCTCTTTTTCTCAAGGCTGGCACTCTACCTTGAGCCAAAATGCCATTTTTCTTTTCTGATGGTTCATCGATAAGAGTCTCATACACTGTCCTGCCCAGACTGCCTTGGCACCGTGATCCTCCAGATCTCAGTTTCCTGAGTAGCTTGGATGACAGGTATGAGCCACCAGTGCCCAGTATGTGATGCCTTTTGAAGGCATCTTGGTGAGTCTGTAAAGGAGCCCCAAAGGGCCTTGATAGACCATGGCCCAATCAAGGAGCTGGGATGGAGGAAGGTTGACCTTCTATCCATTCTGTTCCCCCTGAAATTGAAGATGCCAGGTGATGTTGTATACACCAAACACCTAGGACAGCAGCCACCAGGCATATTGGGGAAAAAGTAGAGAATACCCAAAGACTGCAGTGTTGAAATCTCTGATTTTGCATGCATGTTGTGTGTGTGTGTGTGTGTGTGTGTGTGTGTGTGTGTGTGTGTGAACTCAGGGCCTAGGCTCTATCCCTGAGTTTTCTTGCTCAAATTTAGTGCTGTGCCACTTGAGCCACAGCCCCACTTGCTTTTGGATGGTTAATTGTAGGTAAGAGTTTCAAGGACTTTCCTCTCCAGGGTGGCTTTGAAGCATGATGGGGGCCCCAGGGAAGCAAGAGTAAACACAATTCTCAAGTACTATCCCTATTGTGGGCTACTCCTGCTCTCTGGTGGCCACACGCGGAACATGCGGCCCCATGCCATTATCCTTTAGAGTTCCATTTGGGCAAGTTACTAGGGCCAAGCTGACTTTTGCTCACACTGATTGCTGATGCCAGAGCAGGTTTGTTCAACCCTAGGCCAAGAGAGCTCCAGGAAGCCTGGCTTTCCAGGGACACAAGGAAGGGAGAGGTCAGCTCCAGGTTGAGCTAAGAGCCTTTGCCCATGGATAACCCAACTTGTCCTTACTTATCACCATAAGACCTGCCAAAGAACAACCCCCCCAAAAAATAATGGGATCTGTGCCTCCAAGTGGTACAGCTCTAGCATTGAACCTAAGAGCTCAGAGACTGGGCCCCCAGGCTTTGAATTCAAGATCCCCAGCTGACCTTCCCCCATAAAACACAGGCTGTCTAAATGTGAACTAGTAGGATTTGTGCAGTGTTTCTGAAGAACGGTGATACTGAAGAAAGCACCCTAATTCTAATGACAGCTGAACTTGTGACATACAGCTATGTGCCTTCACAGGGCGCTATTTGCTGGGTCCTTCCCACATGGAGGTTTTGTGCTAAGTCCTCAAAAAGGTGCTGTTTGCTGAGTCATCTCAAAGGGTGCTATGTGCTGAGTCCCTGAGGAGAGTAGGCCATCCTGGGTTTTTCAAAGGGTGATGTATGCTGAGTCCATTACACAACGTACTGTATGCTGAGTCCTTCAAAAGGTTTAGTGTGCTAATGCATCCCAAAGGGTCCTGCTATGTGCTGAGCCCTTGAGAAGAGAGGGACGAGGTGTTTTTTTGAGTGCTGTGTGCCGAGTCCTTTACACAGGGTGCTCTGTACTGTCCTTCAAATTGTGCTGTGTGCTGAATGCTTCCACAGTGTGGTATATGCTGAGTCCTTCAAAATTGTTCAGTGTGCTGAGTTTTTTGAAGGATGCTGCACACTGGGTGTTTTACACAGCATGCTTCAACACAGAGTGTGATGAGTCTCTGGGAAAGAGTGCTATGTGCTGAGCTTTTCAAAGCACGCCATGCACCGAGTCCTTTAAACTGGGAGCTATGGACTCCCTCCTTCAAAGGGTGCTGTGTGCTGAGTCATTCCAAAGAGTGCTATGTTCTGAGTTCTTGAGAGGTGGTTATCCCCATCACACACACACACACACACACACACACACACACCAACACAAACACAAACACACATACACACACGAGTGTCACCATGCACCTGCTTGGTGTGTGGAGTGGAAGGGGATGGGAGGAGAGTCTCCTCCAGCAGTGGGGCTGAAGGGTGATTCGATCCCCTACGCTGGTCCTGGGGGGTGGGGGGTTAGTGCTGAGCTGGGTTAAGGGCTGCAATTGCCATGG